>NW_006408916.1:123545-128954 GCF_000296735.1 Chrysochloris asiatica
TGCAACATTTCCATATACAGAGTACTCGCTACATGGCAGATGAGTCCAACATGTCCATATATTGAGAGCTAGCTACATGGCAGGGTAGTGCAACATTTACATATACAGATTTCTAGATATAAGGCAGATGAGTCCAACTTGTCTGTACACAGAGGGCTAGCTACATGGCAGAGTAGTGTATCATTTCCATATACAGAGTTCTAACTACATGGTAGATGAATCCAACGTGTCCATATACTGAGAGCTAGCTACATATCGGACAAGTTCAATGTGTTCATATATTGAGAGTTACCAACCTGAAAGATCAGTCCAACATATCCATTTAGGGAGAGCTTGCTACCTTGCAGACGAGGCCAAATTTCCATATAGACAGAGCTTCCTACATGTCAGGTAGAGCAACATTTCCAAATACAGAGTTCTAGCTACAAGGCAGATGAGTCCATCTTGTCTATATACAGAGGGCTAGCTACGTGGCAGAGTAGTTCAACATGTCCATATACAGGATATTAGCTACATGGCAGATGAGAACAACATGTCCGTATACTGAGAGCTAGCTACATGGCAGACAACTCCAAAATGTTCATATACAGAGAGCTACCTCCTTGGCAGATCAGTCTAACATATCCATGTACAGAGAACATGGCAGACGAGTCCAAAATGTCCATATACAGAGAGCTAGATACTTGGCAGAGTAGTCCAACATGTTCATATACAGGGTACTAGCTACATGGTAGACGAGTCCAAAATGTCCATATAGAGAGCTAGTTACATGGCAGTGTAGTCCAACATGTCCATATATAGAGTACTAATTACAAGGCAGATGAGTCCAACTTGTCTATACACAGAGGGCTAGCAACATGGCAGAGTATTGCATCATTTCCATATGCAGAGTTCAAGCTACATGGCATATGAATCTAAAGTGTTCATATACTTAGAGCAATCTACATGTCAGAGTAGTGCAACATGTCCATATACAGTGTACTAGATACATGGCAGATGAGTCCAACATGTCCATATACTGAGACCTATCTACATGGCAGTCAAGTCCAATATGTTCATTACAGAAAGCTGCCTACTTGGCAGATCAGTCCACCATATCCATGTATAGAGAGCTAGCTACATGGCAACGTAGTCCAAAATGTCCATATACAGGGTACTAACTTCAAGGCAGAAGAGTCCAACTTGTACATATACTGAACACTGGCTACATGACAGACAAGTCCAATATGTTCATATACAGAGAAATATCTACAAGGCAGAGTAGTCCAACATGTCCACATACAGGGTACTAACTTCAATGCCGATAAGTCCAAGTTGTCCATATACTGAGAGCTAGCTACATGGCAGAGTAGTCCAACATGTCCATATAAAGTGTGCTAGCTACATGGCAGACTAGATCAATATGTTCTTATACAGAGAGCTATCTACTTGTCAGATCAGCCCAACATATCCAGGTACAGAGAGCTAGCCACATGGAAGTGTAGTGCAACATTTCCATATACAGAGTTCTAATTACAAGTTAGATGAGTCCAACTTGTCTGTACACAGAGGGTTAGCTACATGGCAGAGTATTGCAACATTTCCATATAAAGTGTTCTAGCTACATTGCAAATGTGTCCAACGTGTCCATATACTGAGAGCTAGCTACATGGCAGAGTAATCCAACATGTCCATATACAGAGTACTAGCTACATGGCAGATGAGTCCAATATGTTCATATACTGAGAGCTACCTACCTGACAGATCAGTCCAGCATATCCATGTACAGAGAGGTAGAAACATGTCAGTAGAGTCCAAAATGTTCATATACAGGAAGCTTGCTACATGGCAGAGTAGTCCAACATGTCCATATAAAGGGAACTAGCTAGAAGGCAATAAGTCCAACTTGTCTATATAAAGAGAGCTATCTACATGGCAGAGTAGTGCATCAATCCTATATTCACTGTTCAAGCTACATGTCAGATAAGTCCAAATTGTTCATATACTTAGAGCAATCTCCATAGCAGAGTAGTGCATCATGTCCATGTACAGGGTATTAGCTACATGGCTGATGAGTCCAATATGTCCATATACTGAGAGCTAGCTACATGGCAGACAAGTACAAAATGTAAATATTCAGAGAGCTAGCTACACAGCAGGGTAATCCAACATGTCCATATACTGGGTACTAGCTCCATGACAGATGAATCCAACATGTCCATATACTAGGAGCTAGCTTCATGGCAGACTAGTACAATATGTTCATATACAGAGTGCTACCTACTTGGCAGATCAGTCCAACATATCCATGCACAGAGAGCTAGCTACATATCAGACGAGTACAAAATGTCCATATACAGAGTGTTTGCTACATGGCAGTGTAGTGCGACATTTCCATATACAGAGTTCTAGCTACAAGACAGATGAGTCCAACGTGTCTATATACAGGGAGTTAGCTACATGGCAGGGTACTGCAACATTTCCAAATACAGAGTTTTAGCTACATGGCAGATGTGTCCAATGTGTCCATATATGTAGAGCAAGCTACATGGCAGAATAGTCCAACATGTTCATATACAGGGTACTAGCTACATGACAGATGAGTCTAACATGTATATATACTGAGAGCTAGCTACATGGGAGACAAGTCCAATATGTTAATATACAGAGAGCTACCTACATGGCAGAGTAGTGTAACATTTCCATATACAGAGTTCTAGCTACATAGCAGATGTGTCCAATGTCCATGTACAGAGAGCTAGCTATATGGAAGAGTTGTGCATCATTTCCATATACAGAGTTCAAGCTACATGGCAGATCAGTCCAAAGTGTTCATGTACTGAGAGCTAGCTACAAAACAGATGAGTCCAACATGTCCATATACTGAGAACTAGATACATGGCAGACAAGTCCAATATGTTCATGTTCAGAGAGCTAGCTACATGGCAGGGTAGTGCAACTTTTCCATAAACAGAGTTCTAGCTACAAGGCAGATGAGTCCAACTTATCCACATACTGAGACCTAGGTAGATGTCAGACGAGTCCAACATGCCTATATACAGAGAGCTAGCTACATGTCAGGATAGTGCAACATTTCTATATACAGGATACAAGAAACATGGCAGATGAGTCCAACATGTCCATATCATGAGAGATAGCTACATGGCAGAGTAGTTCAACATGTCCATATACAGGGTACTAACTACAAGGCAGATGAGTCCAACTTCTTCTATATACAGAGAGCTAGCTACACGGCAGAGTAGTGCATCATTTCCATATACATAGTTCAAGATACATGGCTGAAGAATGTAACTTGTCTATATACAGAGATCTAGCTACATGGCAGGGTAGTGCAACATGTATAAATACTGGGTACTAGCTACATGGCAGAAAAGTCCAACATGTCCATATACTCAGAGCTAGCTCCCTGGCAAACAAGTCCAATATGTTCATATACAGAGAGCTACCTACTTGGCAGATCAGTCCAACATAACCATGTACAGAGCTAGCTAAATGGCAGACACGTCCAAAATGTCCATTTACAGAGAGATAGTGACATGGCAGGGTAGTGCAACATTTCCATATACAGAGTTCTAGCTACAAGGCAGATGAGTCCAACTTGACTATATATAGAAAGCTAGCTACATAACAGAGTAGTGCAACATTTCCATATAAAGAGTTCTAGCTACAAGGCAGATGAGTCCAACTTGTCCATATTCTGTGAGCTAGCTACATGACAGAGCAATGCAACATGTCCATATACAGATTACTAGCTACATGGCAGATTAGTCCAACATGTCCATATTCTGAGAGCTATCTACATGGCAGAAAAATCCTATATGCTCATATAGAGAGAGCTAGATACATGGCAGTGTAGTGCAACATTATCATATACAGAGTTCTACCTACAAGGCAGATGAGTCCAACTTGACTATATACATCGAGCTAGCTATATGGCAGGGTAGTGCAACATTTCCATATAGAGAGTTCTAGCTACAAGGCAGATAAATCCAACTTGTCCATATACTTATACTTAGCTACATGGCAGAGTAGTCCAACATGTGCATATACAGTGAAGTAGCTACATGGCAGATGATTAGAACATGTGCATATACTGAGAGCTAGCTACACGGCAGAGACATACAATATGTTCATATACAGAGAGCTAGCTCCATGGCAAGGTAGTGCAACATTTATATATACAGACTTCTAATTACTTGGCAGATGTGTTATACGTGTCCATATACAGAGAGCTAGCTACATGGTAGGATTGTGCAATATTTCCATATACAGATTTCAAGCTACTAGGCAGATTCGTCCAACTTGTCCATATATTGAAAGCTTGCTTCATGTCAGAGGAGTCAAAATGTACATAAACAGAGACCTGGCTAAATGGCAGAGTAGTGCATCATTTCCATATACAGAGTTCAAGCAACATGGCAGATGAGTTCAAAGTGTTCATATACTGAGAGCTAGCTACATGGCATAGTAGTCCAACATGACCATATAAAGCGTACTAGCTCCATGGCAGATGAGTCCACCATGTCAATTTACTATGAGCTAGCTACATTGCAGACAATTCCAATATGTTCATATACAGAGTGCTTGCTACAAGACCGATGAGTCCAACTTGACTATATACAGAGAGCAAGCTATATGACATGGTAGTGCAACATTTTCATATAGAGAGTTCTAGCTGCAAGGCAGATGAGTCCAACTTGTCCATGTACTGACACCTAGCTACATGGCAGATGAGTAGAACATATCCATACTGAGAGCTAGTGACACGGCAGAGAAGTACAATATGTTCATATACAGAAAGCTAGCTCCATGGCAAGGTAGTGCAAGATTTCTATATACAGAGTTCTAGCTACAAGGTAGATGAGTACACCTTATCTTTATACAGAGAGCTAGCTATATGGCAGGATACTGCAACATTTCTATATACAGATTTCTAGCTACAAGGCAGATGAGTCCAACTTGTCCATATACTGAGAGCTAGCTACATAGCAGAAAAGTCCAACATACTCTCCAATATATACACTCCAACAGAGTGCAACATCCATATATAGAGT
The DNA here is from genome assembly GCF_000296735.1 of Chrysochloris asiatica. Taxonomy (NCBI): domain Eukaryota; kingdom Metazoa; phylum Chordata; class Mammalia; order Afrosoricida; family Chrysochloridae; genus Chrysochloris; species Chrysochloris asiatica. The sequence continues at coordinate 128,600 of NW_006408916.1, forward strand.
TCTAACTACAAGGCAGTTGATTCCAACTTGACTGTATACAGAAAGCTAGCTACATGGCAGAGTAGTACAACATTTCCATACAGAGAGTTCTAGCTACAAGGCAGATGAGTCCATCTTGTCCATATACCGAGACCTAGCTACATGGCAGAGTAGGCCAACATTTCTATATACAGGGTACTAGCTACATGGAAGATGGGTCCAATATGTCCATATACTGAGAGATAGCTACACCACAGACAAGTACAATATGTACATATACAGAGAGCTCGCTACATGGAAGAGTAGTGTAACATTCCCATATAAACAATTCTAGCTACAATGCAGATGAGTCTAACATGCCTATATACAGAGAGCT
>NW_006408916.1:129054-134101 GCF_000296735.1 Chrysochloris asiatica
ACAATTCTAGCTACAATGCAGATGAGTCTAACATGCCTATATACAGAGAGCTAGCTACATGTCACGATAGTGCAACATTTTCATATACAGAGTACTAGATACATAGTATATGAGTCCAACATGTCCATATACTGACAGCTAGCTACATGGCAGAGTAGTACAACTTGTCCATATACAGGGTACTAGCTAAAAAGCAGATGAGTCCAACTTGTCTATATACAGAGAGAGAGCTACATGTCAGGGTAGTTCATCATTTTCATATACAGAGTTCAAGCTACTTGGCTGATGAATGCAACTTGTCTATATACAGAGAGCTATCTATATGGCAGAGTAGTGCAACATGTCCAAATACAGGTTACTGGCTACATGGCATATGAGTCCAACATGTCCATATACTGAGAGCTAGCTACATGGCATACAAGTCCAATATGTTCATATACAGAGAGCTGGCTACATGGCAGGGTAGGACAACATTTCCATATACAGAGTTCTAGCTACAAGGCAGATGAGACCAACTTGTCTATAAACAGAGAGCTAGATACATGGCAGAGTAGTTCAACATGTCCATATAAGGGTACTAGATATATGGCAGATGAGTCCAACATGTCCAAATACTGAGAGCTAACTTCATGACAGACAAGTTCAATATGTCCATATTCATTGAGCTAGCTACATGGCAGGGTAGTGCAACATTTCCATATACAGAGTTCTAGCTACAAGGCAGATGAGTCCAACTTGACTATATACAGAGAGCTAGCTACATGGCAGGGTAGTGAAATTTTCCATATAGAAAGTTGTAGATAGAAGGCAGATGATTCCAACTTCTCCATATACTGAGATCTGGGTACATGGCTGAGTAATGCATCATTTCCATACACAGAATTCAAGCTACATGGCAGATGAGTCCAACATGTACATATACTGAGAGCTAGGTACATGGCAGAGTATTCCAACATTTCCATAAACAGGGTAATAGCTACATGGCAGATGAGTCCAACATGTCCATATACTGAGAGCTAGATACATAGCAGAAAAGTCCAACATATTCATATACAGAGAGCTACCTATTTGGCAGATCTGTCAAACATGTCCACATACAGAGTTCTAGCTATATGGCAGATGTTTCAAACATGTCCATATACTTAGAGCTAGTTACATGTCACAGTAGTCCAACATGTCCATATAGAGTGTACGCTCTACCAGGCAGATGAGTCCAACATGTCTATATACGGAGAGATAGCTACATGGCAGAATGTCCAATGTGTTCATATACAGAGAACTACATACTTTGCAGATCAGTCCAACATATTCATGCACAGAGAGCTAGCTACATGTCACACGAGTCCAAAATATCCATATACAGAGAACTAGTTATCTTGCAGGGTAGTGCAACAATTCCATATACAGAGTTCTAGCTAATAGCAGGTGTGTCCAACGTGTTCTTTTCCTGAGAGCTAGCAACATGGCAGACAAGTACAATATGTTCATATACAGAGAGCTAGTTACATGGCAGGGTAGTGCAAAATTTCCATATACAGAGTTCTAGCTACAAGGAAAATGAGTCCACCTTCTGTATATACAGAGATCTAGCTAAATGACAGAGTAGTGCATCATTTCCATATACAGAGTTCAAGCTACATGGCAGATGAGTCCAAAGTGTCCATATACTGACAGCTAGCTACATGCAGACTAGTCCAACATGTCCATACACAGGATACTAGCTAAAAGCAGATGAGTCAAACTTGACTATATACAGAGAGAGAGCTACATGGCAGGGTAGTTCATCATTTCCATATACAGAGTTCAAACTACTTGGCTGATGAATGCAACTTGTCTATATACAGAGAGCTGTCTACATGGCAGAGTAGTGTAACATGTCCAAATACAGGGTACTAGCTACATGGCATATGAGTCCAACATGTCCTTATACTGATAGCTAGCTACATGGCAGACAAGGCCAATATGTTCATATAAAGAGAGCTAGCTACATGGCGGGGCAGTGCAACATTTCCATATACAGAGTTCTAGCTACAAGGCAGATGAGTCCAACATGTCCATATACTGAGAGCTAGCTACATGGCAGAATAGTTCAACATTTCCATATACAAGGTACTAGATACATGGCAGATGAGTCCAACATGTCCATATACTGAGAGCTAGCTACATGGCAGAGTAGTACAACATATCCATAATCATAGTTCTAACTACATGGCAGATGAGTCCAACATATCCATGTACAGAGAGCTAGCTACAAGTCAGATGTGTCCAATGTGTCAATATACTGAGAGCTAGCTACATGGCAGAGTAGTACAACATATCCATAATCATAGTTCTAACTACATGGCAGATGAGTCCAACGTGTCCATATACTGAGAGCTAGCTACATGACAGAGTAGTGCAACATGTCCATATACAGGGTAATTGCTACATGGCAGAGTAGTGTATCATTTCCATATACAGATTCCAACCAACATGGCAGATGAGTCCAACTGGTCTATATACAGAGAGCTAGCTACATGGCAGGGTAATGCAACATTTCTATATGCAGAGTTTTAGTTAGAAGGCAGATGAGTCCAAATTGACTATATACAGAGAGCTAGATCCATGTCAGGGAAGTGCAACATTTCCATATACAGAGTTCTAGCTACAAGGCAGATGAGTCCAAAATGTCCATATACTGAGAGCTAACTACACGCAGACAAGTACAATATGTTAATATACAGAGATCTACCTACTTGGCAGATCAGTCCAGCATTTCCATGTATTGACAGCTACCTACACAGCAGATTATTACAACATGTCCATATGCAGAGTTCTAGCTACATGGTGGATGTGTCCAATGTGTCCATATACTGAGAGCTACATACATGGCAGATCAGTCCAAAATATTCATGCACAGAGAGCTAACTACATTTCTGACGAGTCCAGAATGTCCATATAGAGATTTCTAGCTAAATGGCAGATGTGTCCAACATGTCAATATACTGAGAGCTAGCTACATGTCAGATTAGTTCAACATGTCAATATACAGGGTACTAGCTGCATGATAGATGAGTCCAACATGTGAATATACGGAGAGCTAGCTACATGGCAGAGTAGTGCATCATTTCCATATTCAGAGTATAAGCAACATGGCAGATGAGTAAAAGTGTTCATATACTGAGAGCTAGCTAACTATCAGAGTAGTCCAACATGTCCATATACAGGGTAGTAAGTACATGACAGATGAGTTCAACATGTCAATATACGGAGAGCTAGCTACATGGCAGACAAGTCCAATATGAGAACTACATGGCAGACAAGTCCAAAACAGAGAACTACCTACTTGGAAGATCAGCCCAACATATCCATGTACAGAGTTATAGATATATGGCCTATGTGTCCAACGTTTCCATATACTGAGAGCTAGCTACACGGCAAAAAAGTCCAATATGTTCATATACAGAAAACTCGCTACATGAAAGGGTCATGCAACATTTCCATATAAACAGTTCTAGCTACATGGCAGATGTTTTCTATGTGTTCATATACTGAGAGCAAGCTACATGGCAGAGTAGTCCATCATGTTCGTATACAGGGAACTAGCTATATGGCATTTGAATCCAACATGTCCATATACTGAACAGCTAGCTACACGGCAGAGTTCCAGCTATAAGTCTGATGAGTCTAATTTGACTATATAGAGAGCGAGCTACATGACAGGGTAAAGCAACATTTCCACATAAAGGGATCTAGCTACAAGGCATATGAGTCCAACTTGTCCCTATTGTGAGACCTAGCTACATGGCAGAGTTGTCCAACGTGTCCATATATAGGGTACAAGCTACATGGCAGATGATTCCAACATGTCCATATACTGAGAGATAGCTACACGGCAGACAAGTACAATATGTTCATATACAAAGAGCTTGCTAGATGGCAGGGTAGTGCAACATTTCCATATAAAGAGTCCTAGACACAAGGCATATGTGTACAACTTGACTATATACAGAGAGCTAGCTACATGGCAGAGTAGTGCAACATTTCCATATACAGAATTCTAGCTACAAGGCAGATGAGTACAACTTGTCCATATTGTGAGACCTAGCTACATGGCAGAGTAGTCCAACATGTCCATATACAGGATACTAGCTACATGGCAGATGAGTCCAACATGTTCATATATTGTGAGCTAGCTACATGGCAGACAATTCCAATAGGTTCATATAAAGAGAGCCAGCTACATTGTGGGTAGTGCAACATTTCCATATATGGAGTTCTAGCTATAAGGCAGATGAGTCCAACTTGACTGTATACAGAGAGTGAGCTACATGGCAGGGTTGTGCAACATGTCTATATAATGAGAGCTAGCTACATGGCAGAGTAGTGCAACATGTCCATATACAGAGTTCTAATTCCAGGGCAGATGAGTCCAACTTGTCTATATACAGAGAGCTAGCTACATTGCACGGAAGGGCAACATTTCCATATACAGATTTCTAGCTACATGGCAGATATGTCCAACTTGACCATATACTGAGATCTACCTACACGGCAGACACTCCAATATATTCATGTTCAGAGAGCTAGATACAAGGTTGATCAGTCCAACTTGTCTGTATACAGAGAGCTAGCTACATGTCCAATGAGGCCAACATGTCCATATACTGAGAGCTAGCTATATGGCAAACAATTCCAATATGATCATATACAGAGAGCTATCTATATGGCAGACGAGTCCAAAATGTCCACATACTGAGAGCTACCTACATGGCAGGATGTTGCAACATTTCCATATACAGAGTTCTAGCTACATGGCAGACGAGCTTAGTGTGTACATATACTGAGAGCTAGCTATTAGGTAGGCAAAGTAGACCAACAAGTCCATATACAGGGTACAAGCTACATGGAAGATGAGTCCAACATGATTACAAACAGAGAGCTAGCTACAAAGCAGAATAGTGCAACATTTCCATATACAGAGTTCTAGCTACATGGCAGAAAAGTCCAGTATGTTCATATACAGAGAGCTGCCTACTTGGGAGATCCATCCAACATATCCATGTAC
>NW_006408916.1:134611-135332 GCF_000296735.1 Chrysochloris asiatica
GCTGTTCCGTGGGAGAAAGATGAGGCTTTCTGCTCCCGTAAAGATTTACAGCCTTGGAAACCATGTACAGGGTTGCTATGAGTTCAAACCGACTCCACGGTACATAACAAAAACAACAACAAAGTTACAATGCAGTGTAGTGCAAAATTTCTATATACACAGTTCTAGCTACATGGCAGATGTGTCCAATGTGTCCATATACTGAGAGCTACTGACATGGCAGATCAGTCCAACATATCCATGTACAGAGAGCTAGCTACAAGGGAGATGCATACAACTTGTCTATATACAGAGAGCTAGGTACATGGCAGAGGTACACAACATTTCCATATACAGAGTTCAAGCTACACGCAGGTTAGTCCAAAGTGTTCATATACTGAGGGCTAGAAACATGACAGAGTAATCCATCATGTCCATATAAAGAGTACTAGCTACATGGCAGATGTGGCCAACGTGTCCATATGCTGAGAGCTAGCTACATGGCAGACAAGTCCAATATGTTCATATACAAAGAGCTAAATATTTGACAGATTAATCCAACATATCCATCTAAAGAGAGCTACCTACATGTCAGATGAGTCCAAAATGTCCATATACAGAGAGCTAGCTACATGGCAGGGTATTACACAACATTTCCATACACAATGTTCTAGCTACATGGCAGATGTGTCTAACGTGTACATATACTGAGAGCCACCTACATGGCAGAGTAGTTCAACAT
>NW_006408916.1:135557-142543 GCF_000296735.1 Chrysochloris asiatica
TTGGCAGATCAGTCCAACATATCCATGTACAGAGAGCTAGCTACATGGCAGACGAGTCCAAAATGACCATATATAGAGAGCTAGCTACATGACAGGGTAGTGCAACATTTCTACACACAGAGTTCTAACTACAAGGCGTATGAGTCCAACATGTCTATATACAGAGAGCTAGCTACAAGGCAGGGTAGTGCACAATTTCCATATACAGAGTGCTACCTACATGGCAGATGTGTCCAAGGTGTCCATTTCTGGAGAACTACCTACATGACAGATCAGTCCAACATATCCATGTACAGAGAGCTAGCTACAAGACAGCTGCGTTCAACTTGTCTATATACAGAGAGCTAGCTACATGACAGTATTGTGCAACATTTCCATATACATTGTTCAAGCTACATGGTAGATGAGTCCTAATTGTTCATATACTGAGAACTAGCTACATGGCAGAGTAGTCCAACATGGCAGAGCTGTGCCACATTTCTGTATACAGAGTTCTAGCTACAAGACACATGTGTTCAACGTGTCCATATACTGAGCACTAGCTACATGGCAGAGTCATCCAACATGTTCATATACAGGGAACTAGTTACATGGCAGATGAGTCCAGCATGTCCATGACAGACAAGTTCAATATGTTCATATACAAAGCGATACATACTTGGGAAATGAGTCCAACATCTCCATGTACAGACAGTTCGCTTCATGGCAGGGTAGTGCAACATTTCCGTATACAGAGTTCTAGCTACATGGCAGATGTGTCTAATGTGTATATATACTGAGAGCTAGCTACATGGCAGGGTAGTGTAACATTTCCATATACAGAATTCTAGCTACATGACAGATGTGTCTAACATGTACATATACTGAGAGCTAGCTATTATGCAAATTAGACCAACATATCCATATACAGTGTACGAGCTAAATGGAAGATGAGTCCAACGTGATTATATACAGAGAGCTAGCTGCATGGCAGGGAAGTGCAAGATTTCCATATACAGAGTTCTAGCGACATGGCAGAAAAGTCCAATATGTTCATGTACAGAGAACTGCCTACTTGGGAGATTAGTCCAACATTTCCATATACAGAGTTCTAGCTACATGGCAGATGTGTCCAATGTATTCGTATACTGAGAGCTAGCTACATGTCAGAGTAGTCCAACATGTCCATATTCAGGGTACTAGCAACATGGCAGATGGGTCCAACATGACCATATACTGAGAGCTAGCTATATGACACACAAGTCCAATATGTTCATACATAGAGAGCTAGCTACTTGGCAGACCTGTCCAACATATCCATGAAAAGAGAGCTAGCTACATGTCTGACGAGTCCAAAATGTCCATAGACAGAGAGCTAGCTACATGTCAGGTTAGTGCAACATTTGCATATACAGAGTTCCAGCTACAAGGCAAATGAGTCTAACTTGTCTAAATACAGAGAGCTAGCTACATGGCAGAGTAGTGCAACATTTCCATATATAGAGTTCTAGCTAAATGACAGATGTGTCCAACATGTCTGTATACTGAGAGCTAGGTACATGGCAGAGTAATCCAAAATGGCCATATACAGGGGACTAGCTACATGGCAGATGAGTCAAACATGTTCATATACTGAGAACTAGCTACATGACAGAAAAGTCCAATATGTTTTTTTTACAGAGAGCTAACTACTTAGCAAATAAGTCCAACATATCCATGCCTAAAGAGGTAGCTATATGGCAGCCAAGTTAAAAATGTTCATATACAGAGAGCTAACTACATGGCACAGTAGTGCAACATTTCCATATACAGAGTTCTAGCTGCATAACAGATGTGCCCAACATTTCCATATACCGAGTTTTAGCTAAATGGAAGATGAGTAAAAAATGTCCATATACAGAGAGTTAGCTACATGGCAGAGCAGTGCATCATTTCCAAATACAGAGTTCAAGCTAAATGGCAGATGAGGCCAACATGTCCATATACTGAGAGCTAGCTTCATGCAAACCAGTTCAATATGTTCATATATGGTAGTGCAACATTTCCATATACAGAATTGTAGCTACATGGCAGATGTGTCCATCGTGTCCATATTCTGACAGCGAGCTACATGGCAGACATGACCAATATGTTCATATAAAGAGAACTACCTACTTGGCAGATCAGTCCAACATATCCATGTACAGAGAGCTAGGTACATGGCAGACCAGTCCAAAATGTCCATATACAGAGAGCTAACTACATGGCACAGTAGTGCAACATTTCCATATACAGAGTTCTAGCTGCATAACAGATGTGCCCAACGTGTCCGTATACTGAGAGGTAACTACATGGCAGAGTAATCCAGCCTACCCATATACATAATACTAACTAGATGGCAGATGATTCCTAAATGTCCATATACAGAGAGCTAGCTACATGGCAGAGCAGTGAAATATTTCCATAAACACAGTATAAGCTAAATGGCAGACGAATCCAAAATGTCCATATACTGAGAGCTAGCTACATGGCAGAGCAGTGAAATATTTCCATAAACACAGTATAAGCTAAATGGCAGACGAATCCAAAATGTCCATATACTGAGAGCTAGCTACATGGCAGTGTAGTCCAATATGTCCATATAAAGAGTACTAGTCATCTGGCTAATGAGTCCAACATGTCCATATACTGAGAGATAGCTACATGGCAGACAAATCCAATATGTTCACATACAGAGTTCTAGCTACATGGCAGAGTAGTCCAACATGTCCATATACAGGGTCATAGGTACTCATCTGCCTTGGAGCTAGAATTCTGTATATGTAAATGTTGCACAACCCTGCAATGTATCAAGCTCTCTGTATATGGACATGTTGGACACATCTGCCATGTAGTACAACTCTGTATGAGGAACTATTGAACTACCATGCCATGTAGCTAGTTCTCTGTATATGGACATTTTGCACTCTTCTGACATGTAGCTACCTCTCTGTGCATGGATATGTTGGACTGATCTCCCAAGTAGGTAGCTCTCTGTATATCAACATATTGGACTTTTCTGCCATGTAGCTAGCTCTCAATATATGGATATGTTGGACTCATCTGCCATGTATCTAGTTCCCTGTACACGGATATGTTGGACTACTCTGCCCTATCACTCTGTATATGAACATATTGGATTTTCTGCCATGTAGCAAGCTCTCAGTATATGGACATGTTGGACTCATCTGCCATGTAGTTAGTACCCTGTATATGGACATGTTGTACCACTCTGTCATGTAGCTAGTTTACAGTATGTGGACACGTTGGACACATCTGCCATGTAGGCAGAACTCTATATGGATATGTTGTATTACCCTGCCATTTAGCTTGCTCTCTCTATATAGACAAGTTGAACTCATCTGCCTTGAACCTAGAACTCTGTATATTGAAATGTTGTACTACCCTGACATGTAGATAGCTCTGTGTATATGGACATTTTGGACGCATTTGCAATGTAGTTAGCTCTCTGTACATAGATATGTAGGACTGATCTGCCAAGTAGGTATCTCTCTGGTATATGAACATATTGGACTTGTCTGCCATGTAGCTAGTAACCTCTATAAGTACATGTTGTACTACTCTGCCATGTATCTAGCACTCTGTATTTTGACACGTTGGACACATGGGCCATGTAGCTAGAATTTTGCATATGGAAATGTTACACTACCCTGCCATGTAGCTAGCTCTCTGTATATGGACACGTTGGGCACATCTGCCATGTAGCTTGAATTCTGTGTATGCAAATGTTGCAATACCCTGCCATGTAGTTAGTTCTCAGTATATGAACATATTGGACTTGTCTGCCATGTAGCTAGCTCTCAGTATATGGACATGTTGGACTCATCTGCCATGTATCTAGTACCTTGTATTTGGACATGTTGCACTTGTCTGCCATGTAGCTAAGTCTCTGTATATAGACAGGTTGGACTCATCTGCCTTGTAGCTAGAACTCTGTATATGGAAATGTTGCACTACCCTGCGATTTATCTAGCTCTCTATACATGGACATTTTGGACTGGTATGACATATAGCTAGCTCTCTGTGCATGAATATGTTGGACTGATATGCCAAGTAGTTATCTTCTGTATATGAACATATTGGACTTGTCTGACATGAAGTTAGCTCTCAGTATATCGATAAGTTTAAACCATCTGCCATATAGGTAGTACCCTGTATATGGGCATGTTGCACTACTCTGCCATGTAGCTAGATCTCAGTATATGGACACTTTGGACTCATCTGCCATGTAGCTTGAACTCTGTGTATGGAAATAGTACACTACGCTGCCATTTAGCTAGCTCTCTGTATATAGACAAGTTGAACTCATTTGCATTGTAGCTAGAACTCTGTATATGGAAATGTTGCACTACCCTGTCATGTAACTAGCTTGCTATATATTGACACATTGGAATCATATGTAATGTAGGTAGCTATCAGTTGGACTGATCTGCCAAGTAGGTATCTCTCATATATGAACATCATCTGCCATGTAGCTAGTACCTGTATATGGCCATGTTGCACTACTCTGCCATTTAACCTAGCTCTCAGTATATCGACACTTTGGACTCATCTGCCATGTAGCTTGAACACTGTATATAGAAATGATGCTCTACTCTTCATTTAGCTAGCTCTCTGTATATGGACATTTTGGACTCGTCTGACATGTAGCTAACTCTCAGTATATGGACGAGTTGGACTCATCTGCCTTGTAGCTAAAACTCTGTATATGGAAAGGTTGCACTACCCTTCCATGTAGCTAGATCTCTTTATATGGAAATGTTGAACACATCTGCCATGTAGCTAGAACTCTGTATATGTAAATGTAGTACTACCCTGCCATTCAGCTAGCTCACTGTATATGAATATATTGGACTTGTCTGCCATGTATCTAGCTCTCAGTACATGGATATGTTGGACTTATCTGCCAGGTAGCTAGCTCTCTGTATATGAACATATTGGACCCATCTGCCATGTAGCTAGCTATCTGGATATGGGAATTTTGGACTTGTCTGACATGTAGCTACATCTCTGTGCATGGATATTTTGGACTGATCTGCCAAGTAAGTAGGTTTCTGTATATGAACATATTGGACTTGTCTTCTGTGTAGCTAGCTCTCAGTATATGGACACGTTGGACACATCTGCCATGTAGCTAGAACTCAGTAAATGGAAATGTTGCACTATGCTGCCATGTAGTTAGGTTTCTGTATATAGACAAGTTGGACTCATTTGCCTTGTAGCTAGAACTCTGTACATGGAAATGTTCCACTGCCCTGCCATGTAGCTACGTCTCTGTACATGGAAATTTTGGACTTGTCTGCCATGTATCCAGCTCTCTGTACATGGTATGTTGGACTGATCTGCCAATAAGTTAGCTCTCTGTATATGAACATATTGGACTTGTCTGCCATGCAGGTAGCCCTCAGTATATGGACATGTTGGACTCATCTACCATGTAGCTAATACCCTGTATATGGACATGTTGGACTACTCTGCCATGTAGCTAGTTCTCAGTGTATGGACACGTCGGACACATCTGCCATGTAGCTAGAACTCTGTATATGGAATTGTTGCACTACTCTACCATGTAGGTAGCTCTCTGTACATAGACAAGTTGGACTCCTCTACCTTATAGGTAGAACTATGTATACGGAAATGTTGTACGACCCTGCCATGTAGCAAGCTCTCTGTATGTGGACATTTTGGACACGTCTGCCATGTAGCTAGCTCTCTGTACATGGATATGTTGGAGTGATCTGCCAAGTAGTTAGCTCTCTGTATATGAACATATTGGACCTGTCTGTCATGAAGCTAGGTCTCAGTATATGGACACATTGGACACATCTGCCATGTAGCTAGAACTTTGTATATGGAAATGTACTACACTGCCCTGTAGCTAGTTCTCTGTATATGAACATATTTGACTTGTCTGCCATGGTGGTAGTTCTCAGTATATAATATGGACACATAGTACACATCTGCCATGTAGCTAGAACTCTGTATATGTAAACGTTGCACTTACCTGATATGTAGCTAGCTCTCTGTATATGGACATTTCAGACTCGTCTGCCATGTAGCTTGAAATCTGTATATGGAAAAGTTGCATGACCCTGCCATGTAGCTAGCTCTCTGTATATGGACATTTTGGAACTTTCTGCCATGTAGCTAGCTCTCTGTACATGGATATGTTGGACTGATCTGCCAAGTAAGTAGCTCTCTGTATATAAACATATTGGGCTTGTCTGCCATGTAGCTAGCTCTCAGTATATGGATAGGTAGGTCTCATTAGCCAGGGAGCTAGTCCTCTATTATAAGCATGTTGGACTCATTTGCCATGTAGTTTACTCTCAGTATATGGACATGTTGAAATCATCTGCCATGTAGCTGGTAATCAGTATATGGACACCTTGCACTACTCTGCCATATACCTAGCTCTCAGCATATGGAAACGTTGGACACATCTGCCATGAAGCTAGAACACTGTATGTGGAAGTATTGTACTACCCTGCCATGCACCTATCTCTCTGTATATAGACCTTTTGGATTTGTCTGACTTGTAGCTAGCTCTCTGTACATGGATATATTGGACTTATCTGCCAAGTAAGTAGCTTTATGTATACTAACATATTGGACTTGTCTGCCATGTAGCTGGCTCTCAGTACATGGATATGTTGGACACATCTGCCATGTAGCTAGAATTCTGTATATCGTAATGATACACTATTCTGCCGTGTAAGTAGCTCTTTGGATATGGACATTTTGGACTTGTCTGACATGTAGCTAGCTCTCTGTGCATGGATATTTTGGACTGATCTGCCATGTAGCTAGCTTTCAGTATATGGAAACGTTGGACACATCTACCATGTAGCTAGTACTCTGTATATGGAAATGTTGCACTACCCAGCCATATAGTTAGTTCTCTGTATATAGACAAGTTGGACTCATCTGCCTTGTAGCTAGTACCCTGTATATGGACATGTTGGACT
>NW_006408916.1:143253-148557 GCF_000296735.1 Chrysochloris asiatica
TATATTGACATTTTGGACTTGTCTGCCATGTAGCAAGCTCTTTGTACATGGATATGTTGGACTGATCTGCCAAGTAGATAGCTCTCTGTATATGAACATATTGGACTTGTCTGCCATGTAGATAGCTCTCTATATATGGATATGTTGGACTCATCTGCCATGAAGTTAGTTCCCTGAATATGGACATGTTGGTCTACTCTGCCCTGTAGCTAGCTCTCAGTATATGGAAACGTTTGACATATCTGCCATGAAGCTAGAACTCTGTATATGGAAATTTTGCACTAACATGCAATGTAGCTAGCTCTCAGTATATAGACACAGTGGACACATCTGCCATGTAGCCAGAACTTTGTATATGGAAATGTTGCACTACTCTGCCATGTAGCTAACTCTCTGTATATAGACAAATTGGACTCATCTACATTGTAGTTAGTTCTCTGTACATGGAAACTTTGGACTTGTCTGCCATGTAGCTAAGCTCTCATGTACATGGATATGTTTGCGTGATCTGCCAAGTAGTTAGCTCTCTGTATATGAACATACTGAACTTGTCTGCCATGTAGGTAGCTCTTAGTATATGGACCCATGGACACAACTTCCATGTAGCTAGAATTTGTATTTGGAAATGTTGCACTAACATGCCATGCAGCTAGCTAGTTCTCAGTGTATGGACACTTTGGACACATCTGCCATGTAGCTAGAACTTTGTGTATGGAAATGTTGCACTACCCTGCCATGTAGCTAGCTGTCTGTATATGAACATATTGGATTTGTCTGCAATGTAGGTAGCTCTCAGTATATGAACACATAGGACACATCTGCCATGTAGCTAGAACATTGTATATGGAAATGTTTCACTAAACTGTCATGTAGCTAGCTGTCTGTATATGGACATTTCGGAGTTTTCTGCCATGTAGCTAAAACTCTGTATATGGAAATGTTGCACGACCCTGACATGTAGCTAGCTCTCTGTATATGGACATTTTGGACCTTTCTGCCATGTAGCTAGCTCTCTGTACGTAGATATGTTGGACTGATCTGCCAAGTAGGTAGCTCGATGTAAATGAACATATTGGACTTGTCTGCCATGAAGCTAACTCTCAGTATATTGACACTATGGACATATCTGCAATGTAGCTAGAACACTGTATATGGAAATTTTGCACTACCTTGCCATGTATCTAGCTTTCTGTATATGAACATTTTGGACTTGTCTGCCATGAAGCTAGCTCTCAGTATACGGACATGTAGGACATAACTGCCATGTAGCTAGAACTCAGTATATGGAAATTTTGCACTACTCTGCCATGTAGATAGCTCTAAGTATATGGACACGTTGGAAACATCTGTCATGTAGCTAGAACATTGTATATGGAAATGTTGCACTACTCTGCCATGTAGCTAGCTCTCTGTATATATACAAGTTGGACTCATCTACATTTTAGCTAGAAATCTGTAGATGGAAATGTTGCACTACCCTGCAATGTAGCTAGCTCTCTATACATGGAAAGTTTGGATTGTCTGCCATTTAGCTAGCTCTCTGTACAAGGATATGTTGGACTGATCTGCCAATTAGGTAGCTCTCTGTATATGAACATATTGGAATTTTCTGCTATGTAGCTAGCTCTCAGTGTATGGACACGTTAGACATATCTGCCATGTAGCTAGAACTTTGCATATGGAAATGTTGTACTACCCTGCCATGTAGCTAGCTCTCTGTATATGAACATATTTGTCTGGTCTGTCATGTAGGTAGCTCTCAGTATATGGACATGTTGGACTCATATGCCATGTAGCTAGTACCGTGCATATGGAAATGTTGCACTACTCTACCATGTAGCTAGCTCTCTGTATATAGACAATTTGGACTCATCTGCCTTGTAGCTAGAACACTGTATATGGAAATGTTGCACGACCCTGCCATGTAGCTAGCTCTCTGTATATGGACATTTTGGACTTGTCTGACATGTAGCTAGTTCTCTATACATGAATATGTTGGACTGGTCTGCCAAGGAGGTAGCTTTCTGTATATGAACATATTGGACTTGTCTGCCATGTAGTTAGCTCTCAATATATTGACACGTTTGAAACATCTGCCATTTAGCTTGAACTCTGTATATGGAAATGTTGCACTACATTGTCATTCAGCTAGTTCTCTGTATATGGACATTTTGGACTCATCTGCCATGTACTAGCTCTCAGTACATGGACACGGGGAACACATCTATCATGTAGCTAGAACTCTGTATATGGACATGTTGGACTATTCTGACATGTAGCTAACTCTCAGTATATGAACACTTTAAATCATCTGCCATGAAGCCTGAACTCTGTATATGAAAATGATGCACTACTCTGCCATATATCTAGCACTTTGTATGTGTGCATTTTGGACTTGTGTGGCATGGATATCTTGTTCTGATCTGCCATGTAGCTAGCTCTCAGTGTATGGACATATGGAACAATTTTGCCAAGTAGCAACAACTAAGTATATGGACATGTTGGACTACTCTGTCATGTTGCTAGCTCTCAGTATCTGATCTCTTGATACTCATCTGCCATGTAGCTGAAACTCTATATATGGAAATGATGCACTACTCTGCCATGTAGCTAGCTCTCGGTGCATGGACAATTTGGACTCGTCTGACATGTAGCTAGTTCTTAGTATGTGGACACATTGGACACAACTGCCATGTAGCTAGAACTCTGTATATGGAAATGTTGCAATACCATTCCATTTACTTAGCTGTTGTATATAGACAAGTTGGACTCATCTGCCTTGTAGCTACAACTCTGTATATCGAAATATTGCAATACCCTTCCATGTAGCTAGCTCTCTGTATATCGACATTTTGGACTCGTGTATCATGTAGCTAGCTCTCTGTACATGCATATGTTGGACTGATTTGCCAAGTAGATAGCTCTCTGTATATGAACATATTGGGCATGTCTGCCATGTAGCTAGCTTTCAGTATATGGACATGTTAGACTCATCTGCAACTAGTAGCTAGTACCCTGTATATGGACATGTTGGACTACTCTGCCATGTAGTTAGCTCTCAGATATGGACACTTTGGACACATCTGCCATGTAGCTAGAACTCTGTATATGGAAATGTTGCACTACCCTGCCATGTAGCTACCTCTATTTATATGGACTATTAGGACTCGTTTGACATGTAGCTAACCCTCTGTGCATGGATATTTTGGACTGATCTGCCATGTAGATAGCTCTCAGTATATGGACACGTTGAAGACATCTGCTAAGTAGTTGGAACACTGTATATGGAAATTTTGCACTACCCTGACATGTAATTAGCTCTCTGTATGTAAAAAAGTTAGAATCATCTACCTTGTAACTAGCACTCTGTATATGGAAATGTTGCACTACACTGCCATGTAGCTAGCTATCTGTATATGGACATTTTGGACTCGTGTGCCATGTAGCTAGCTCTGTGTAGATGGATATGTTGGACTGATCTTCCAATTAGGTTGCTCTCTGTATATGAACATATTGGACTTGTCTGCCATGTACCTAGCTCTCACTATGTGGACACTTTGGACATGTCTGCCATATAGCTAGAACTCTGTATTTGGAAATGTTGCACTATACTGCCATGTAACTAGCTCTCTGTATATGGACATTTTGGACACGTTTTCCATGTAGCTAGCTCTCTGTACATGGATATGTTGGACTGATCTTCCAAGTAGGTAGCTCTCTGTACATGAACATATTGGACTTGTCTGCCATGTAGCTAGCTCTCAGTATATGAACATGTTGGACACATCTACCACATGGCTAGAACTCTGCATATGGACATGTGGGAGTACTCTGACATGTAGCGAACTCTCAGTATGTGAACATTTGGGAATCATCTGCCATTTAGCTGAAACACTGTGTAAGGAAATAATGCACTAATTTGCCATGTAGCCAGCTCTGTGTGCATGGACATTTTAGACTCGTTTGACATGTAGCTAGCGCTCAGCATATGGACACGATGGACACATCTGCCATATAGCTAGAACTCTGTATATGGAAATTATGCACTACCCTTCCTTTTAGTTCGCTCTCTGTTTATAGAAAAGTTGTACTCATCTGCCTTGTAGCTAGAACTCTGTATACGGAAATATTGCACTACCCTGCCATGTAGCTAGCTCTCTGTATATGTACATTTTGGACTTGTCTAACATGTACCAAGCTCTCTTTTCTTGGATAGGTTTGACTGATCTGTCAAGTAGTTAGCTCTCTGTACATGAACATATTGGACTTGTTTGCCATGTAGCTAGCTCTCAGTATATGGGCACGTTGGACTCATCTGCCATGTAGGTAGTACCCTTTATATGGATATGTTGGACTACTCTGCCATGTAGCTATCTCTCATTATATGGACACGTTGGACACATCTGTCATGTATCTATCACTCTGCATATGGAAATGTTGCACTACTCTGCCATGTAGCTATTTCTCTGTATATGGACATTTTGGACTCGTCAGACATGTAGCTAGCTTTCTGTGCATAGATATTATGGACTGATCTGCAATGTAGCTAGCTCTCAGCATATAGACAGTATGGACACATATGCCATGTAGCTAGAACTCTGTATAAGGAAATGTTGTAATACCGTTCCATGTAGATAGCTGTCTGTATATGGACAAGATGGTCTCTTCTACCTTTTAGCTTTAACTATGTATATTGAAATGTTGTACTACTCTGCCATGTAGCTAGCTCTCTGTGTATGGACATTTTGGACTCTCTGCCATGTAGCTAGCTATCTGTACATGGATATGTTGGACTGATCTGCCACGTAGTTAGCTCTCTGCAAATGAACATATTGGACATGTCTGCCATTTAGCTAGCTGTCTGTATATGGACATTTTGGAGTCATCTGTTATGTAGGTAGTACCCTTTATATGGACATGTTGGACACATCTGCCATGTAGCTAGAAATCTATTTATGGAAATATTGCACTACTCTGTCATGTAGCGAACTCTCTGTATATGGACATTTTGGACTTGTCTGCCATTTAGCTAGCTCTCTGTACATAGATATGTTGGACTGATCTGCCACGTAGGTAGCTCTATGTATATGAACATATTGGACTTGTCTGCCATATAGCTTTCTCTCAGTATATGGACATGTTGGACTCATCTGCCATGTAGCTCATGCCTTGTATATGGACATGATGGACTACTTTGCCATGTAGCTAGCTCTGGGTATATGGACACGTTGGACACATCTGCCATGTATCTAGACTTGATATATGGAAATTTGAACTTCTCTGGGTATATGGACACGTTGGACA
>NW_006408916.1:149472-150028 GCF_000296735.1 Chrysochloris asiatica
CAGTACTCTGCCTTGCAGCTAGCTCTTTGTATATGGACATTTTGGACTCGTCTGCCATGTAGCTAGCTCTCTGTCAATGGATATGTTGGACTGATCTGCCAAGTAGTTAGCTATCTGTATATGAAGCTAATGGACTTGTCCTCCATGTAGGTAGTTCTCATTATATGGACACATTGGACACATCTGCGTTGTAGCTAGAACTCTGTATATGGAAATGTTTCATTACTATTCCATGTAACCATCTCTGTGTATATAGACAAGTTGGACTCATCTACCTTGTTGCTAGAACTCTGTATATGGAAAAGTTATACTACCCTGCCATGTATCCAGCTCTTTATATATGGATTTTTTGGACTTGTTTGCCATGTAGCTAGCTCTCTGTACATGGATACTTTGGTAACTGCCAAGTAGGTAACTCTCTGTATATGAACATGTTAGACTTGTCTGCCATATGGCTAGATCTCAGTATATTGACACGTTTGACACATCTGCCATGTAGCTAGAACTCTGTATATGGAAATGTTGCACTACTCTATCATGTAGCTAGCTCTCTGTA
>NW_006408916.1:150128-155041 GCF_000296735.1 Chrysochloris asiatica
TATGGAAATGTTGCACTACTCTATCATGTAGCTAGCTCTCTGTATATAGACAAGTTGGACTCATCTGCCTTGCAACTAGAACGCTGTATATGGAAATGTTGCACTACCCTGCTGTGTATCTAGCTCCCTTTATATGAACACAATGTACTTGTCTGCCATTTATCTAGCTCTAAAGATATGGATACGTTGGACACATCTGCCATGTTTCTAGAGCTCTGTATATGGAAATATTGTACTACTCTGCCATGTAGGTAGCTCTCTGTATATAGACAACTTGAACTCATCTGTCTTGCATCTAGAACTCTGTATATGGAAATGTTGCACTACCCTGCCATTGAGAAAGCTATCTGTATCTAGACATCTTGGACTCATCTGCCTTGTAGCTAGAACTCTGTATATGGAAATATTGCACTACACTGCCATGTCGCTAGCTGTCTGTATGTGGACATTTTGGAATCATCTGTCATGTAGGTAGTACCCTGTATATGGAAATATTGGGCTACTCTGCCATGTAGCTAGCTCTCAGTATATGGACATGTTGGACACATCTGCCATATAGCTAGAACTCTGTATATGTACATGTTGAACTACTCTGCAATGTAGCTAGCTCTCAGTATATGAACACTTGGGACTCGTCTGCCTTGTAGCTAGAACTATGTATATGGAAATGTTGCACTACCCTGCCATGTAACTAGCTCTCTATTCATGTACATGTTGGACTGATCTGAAAATTAGCTACCTCCCTGTATATGAACATATTGGACTTGTCTGCCATTTAGATAGCTCTCAGTATATGGACATGATGGACACATCTGTCATATAGTTAAAACTCTGTATATGGAAATGTTGCACTACTCTTACATATAACTAGCTCTCTGTATATAGAAAAGTTGGACTCATCTGCCTTGTAGTTAGAACTCTGTATATGGAAATGTTGCACTACCCTGCCATCTATCTAGCTCTCTGTATATGGATATTTTGGACTCGTCTGCCATGCACCTAGCTTTCCGTACATGGATATGTTGCACTGATCTGCCAAGTAGGTAGCTCTCTCTATATGAACATATTGGACTTTTCTGCCATGTAGTTAGCTCTCAGTACCTTGACACATTTGACACATCTGCCATGTAGCTAGAACTCTGTATATGCAAATGTTGCACCACTCTGCCATGTAGCTAATTCTCTTTACATGCATATGTTCCACTGATCTGCCAAGTAGGTAACTCTCTGTATATGAACATATTGGACTTGGCTGCCATTTATCTAGCTCTCAGTATATGAACACCTGGTACACATTAGCCATGAAGCTAGAACTCTATATATGGACATGTTAGACTGCTCAGCCATGAAGCTATCTCTCAGTATATGAACACTGTGGACTCATTTGCCATGTAGCTTGAATTCTGTATATGGAAATGATGTACTACCCTGCCATACAGTTAGCTCTCTTTATATGGACATTTTGTACTTCTCTGACATGTAGCTAGCTGTCTGTGCATGGATATTTTGGACAGACCTGCCTTGAAGCTAGCTCGAATTATATGGATATGTTGCAATGATCTGCCAAGTAGGTAGCTCTCTGTATATGAACATATTGGACTTGTCTGCCATGTAGCTAGCTCTCAGTACATGGACACGTTGAACATATCTGCCGTGTAGCTCTGTATATGGAAATGTTGCACTACACTTCCTTTTAGTTAACTCTCTGTATATAGACAAGTTGGACTCATCTGCCTTGTAGCTAGAACTTTCTATATAGAAATGTTACATTATGCTGCCATGTAGCTAGCTCTCTGTACATGGAAATTTTGGACTTGTCTGCCATGTAGCTAGCTCTGTTTACATGCATTTGTTGGACTGATCTGCCAAGTAGGTAGCTCGCTGTATATGAACATATTGGACTTGTCTGCCATGTAGCTAGCTCCATGTATATGGACATGATGAACTCATTTGCCATGTAGCTGGTAGCCTGTATATGGACATGTTGGACTACTCTGTCATGTAGCTAGCTCTCAGTATATGGACACATTAGACTCATCTGCCATGTAGCTAGAACTCTTTATATGGAAATGTTTCACTACCCTGCCATGTAGCTAGCGCTCTGTATATGGACATTTTGTACTCATATTCAATATAGCTAGCTCCCTGTACATGGATATGTTGCACTGATGTAACAAGTAGGCAGCTCTCTGTATATGAACATATTGGTCTGGTCTGCCATGTAGCTAGCTGTAAGGATATGGACACGTTGGACACATCTGCCATGAAGCTAGAACACTTTATAAGAAAATGTTGCAATACTCTGTCATGTAGCTAGCTCTCGGTATATCGACAAGTTCGATTCATCTGCTAGAACTTTGTATATGGAAATATTGCACTACCCAGTCATGTATCTAGCTCTCCGGATATGGACATTTTGGACTCGTCTGCCATGTAGCTAGCTCTCTGTCCATGGATATGTTGGACTGATCTGCCAAGTAGGTAGCTCTCTGTATGTAAGCATATTGGACTTGTCTGCCAGGATGCTAGCTCTCAGTATATGGACATGTAAGACTCTTTGGCCAGGGCATGTAGGACTCTATGTATACACATGTTGGATTCCTTTGGCATGTAGTTAACTCTCAGTATATGGACATGTTTGACTCATATGCCATGTAGCTAGTGCCCTGTATATGGACATGTTGGACTACTCTGCCATGTAGCTAGCTCTCAGTATATGGACACGTTGGACATATCTTTCATGTAGCTAGAACTCGGTATATGGAAATGTGGCACTACACTGACATGTAGCTAGCTTTCTGTACTTGAACATATTGGGTGTGTCTGCCATTTATCTGACTCTAAGGATATGGACACGTTGGACACATCTGCCATGTATCTAGAACTCTATATATGGAAATATTGCACTACTCTAACATGTAGTTAGCTCTCTGTATATAGACAAGTTGGACTCATCTGCCTTGCATCTAGAACTGTGTATATGGAAACGTTGCACTACCCTGCCATTGAGCTAGCTATCTGTATCTATACATCTTGGACTCATCTGCTTTGTAGCTAGAACTCTGTATATGGACATTTTGGACTTGTCTACAATGTAGCTAGCTCTCTCTACATGGATATGTTGGACTGATCTGCCAAGTAGATAGCTCTCTGTGTATGAACATATTGGACCTGTCTGCCATGTAGCTAGCTCTCAGTATATGGACACGTTGAGCATATTTGCCCTGTAGCTAGAACTCTGTATTTGAACATGTTGGACTACTCTGCCATGTAGCTAGCTGTCAGTATATGAACACTTTGTACTCATCTGCCATGTAGCTAGAACTCTGTATGTGGAAATGATGCACTACTCTGCCATGTAGCTAGCTCTCTGTATATTGTCATTTTAGACATATCTGACATTTAGGTAGCTCTCTTAGCATGGATGTTTTTAACTGATATTCCCTGTAGCTAGCTCTCTGTACATAGACAAGCTGAACTCATTTGCCTTGTAGCTAGCTCTACAAACATGGATATGTTGTACTGATCTACCAAGCAGGTAACTCTCTGTATATGAACATATTGGACTTGTCTGCCAAATAGCTACCTCTCAGTATAGTGACACGTTTGACACTTCTGCCATGTAGCTAGAAATCTGTACTTGGAAATGTTGCAGCACTCTGCCATGTAGATAACTCTCTGTATATAGACAAGTTGCACTCATCTGCCTTGTAGCTAGAACCCTGTATATGGAAATGTTGCATTACCTTTTCATGTAGCTAGCCCTCTGTATATGGACATTTTGGACTCTTCTGTTATGTAGCTACATCTCTGTACACGTATATGTAGGACTGATCTTCCAAGCAGGTAGCTCTCTGTATATGAACATATTTGACTTGTATGCCATGATGCTAGCTCTCAGTATATGGACATATTGGACTCATTAGCCAGGGAACTTGTCCTATACATTTACACATGTGGCATTCATTTGCCATGTAGTTAACTCTCAGTATATGGACATGGTGGACTCATCTGCCATGTAGCTAGTACCCTGTAAATGGACATGTAGGACTACTCTGCCATGTAGCTAGCTCTCAGTATATGGACACGTTGGACTCATGTGCCAGGTAGCTAGAACTCTGTATATGGACATGTTGGACTACTCTGCCATGTAGCTAGCTCTCAGTATATGGACACGTTGGACTCATCTACCATGTAGCCTGAACTCTGTATATGGAAATGATGCACTACTCTGCCATGTAGCTAGCTCTCTGTATATGGACACTTTGGATTTGTCTGACATGGACCTAGCTCTCTGTGCATGGATATTTTGTACTGATCTGCCATATAGCTAGCTCTCAGTATATGGACACGTTGGACACATCTGCCATGCAGCTAAAACTCTGTATATGGAAATGTTGCACTACTCTGCCATGTAGCTAGCTCTCTGTATATAGACAAGTAGGACTCATCTGCCTTGTAGCTAGAACTCTTTAAATGGACATGTTGCACTACACTGCCATGTAGCTAGCTACCATGATATGAACATGTTGTACTCATGTGCCAGGTAGCTAGTAGCCTTTATATGGACACATTGGACTACTCTGCCATGTCGCTAGCTCCCAGTATATGAACATGTTGGATGCATCTGCCAGGTAGCTAGTAACCTGTATATGAACACGTTGGACTACTCTGCCATGTAGTCAGCACTCTGTATATGGACAAGTTGAACACATCTATCACGTAGCTTGAACTCTGCATATGGAAATGATGCAATACTCTGCCATATAGTTAGCTCTCTGTATAAGGACTTTTTGGACTCATCTGACATGTAGCTAACTCTCTGTGCATTGATATTTTGGACTGATCTGCCATGTAGCTAACTCTCAGTATATGGATATGTTGGACTGATCTGCCAAGTATGTAACTCTCTG
>NW_006408916.1:156166-157759 GCF_000296735.1 Chrysochloris asiatica
CTGCCATGTAGTTAGCTCTCTGTATGTAGACAAGTTGGACTCATCTGGCTTTTAGGTAGAATTCTGTATATGGAAATGTTGCACTACCCTGCCATGTAGCTAGCTCTCTCTATATGGACATTGTGGACTTGTCTGCCATGTTGCTAGCTCTCTGTGCATGGATATTTTGGACTGATCTGCCATATAGCTAGCTCTCAGTATATGGACACATTCGACACATCTGCCATGCAGCTAAAACTCTGTATATGGAAATGTTGCTCTACTCTGTCACTTAGCTAGCTCTCTGTATATAGACAAGTTGGACTCATCTGCCTTGTAGCTAGAACTCTTTAAATGGACATGTTGCACTACACTGTCATGTAGCTAGCTCCCAGTATATGAACATGTTGGATTCATCTGCCAGGTAGCTAGCAGCCGGTATATGGACACGTTGGACTACTCTGCCATGTAGTCAGCTCTCAATATATGGACAAGTTGGACATATCTATCATGTAGCTCGAACTCTGTATATGGAAATGATGCAATACTCTGCCATGTAGTTAGCTCTCTGTATATAGACATTTTGGACTCGTCTGACATGTAGCTAGCTCTCTGTGCATTGATATTTTGGACTGATCTGCCATGTAGCTAACTCTCAGTATATGGATATGTTGGACTGATCTGCCAAGTATGTAACTCTCTGTATATGAACATATTGGACTTTTCTGCCATGTAGTTAGCTCTGAGTATATGGACACTTTGGACACCTTCCATGAAGCTAGAACACTGTGTATGGAAATGTTGCACTACCCTGCCATGTAGCTAGCTCTCTTAATATGGACATTGTGGACTTGTCTGCCATGTTGCTAGCTCTCTGTACATGCAAATGTTGGACTCATCTGCCAATTAGGAACTCCCTGTATATGAACAAATTGGACTTGTCTGCCATTTAGCTAGCTCTCAGTATATAGAGACGATGGAGACATCTGACATGTAGCTAGAACTCTGTATATGGAAATGTTGCACTACTCTTCTATATAGCTAGCTCTCTGTATATAGAAAAGTTGGACTCATCTGCATTGTAGCTAGAACTCTGTATAGGGAAATGTTGCACTACCCTGCCATGTAGCTAGCTCTCTGTATATGGATATTTTGGACTCGTCTGCCATGCACCTAGCTCTCTGAAAATGGATATGCTGCACTTATCTGCCAAGGAGGTAGCTCTCTCTATATGAACATATTGGACTTTTCTGCCATATAGCTAGCTCTCAGTACATAGACGACATATTTTACACATCTGCCATGTATCTAAAACTCTGTATATGGAAATGTTGCAGTACTCTTCATGTAGCTAGCTCTCTGTATATGGACATTTTGGACTCGCCTGCCATGTAGCTAGCTCTCTGTATATGGATATGTTGCACTGATCTGCCAAGTAGGTCGCTTTCTGTATATGAACATATTGGACTTGGCTACCATGTAGCTAGCTCTCCGTATATAGACACGTTGGACACATTAGCCATGTAGCTAGGACTCTATATATGGACATGTTGGACTACTCAGCCATGTAGCTAGCTCTCAGTATATGAACACTGTGGACTCATTTGCCATGTA
>NW_006408916.1:159050-165788 GCF_000296735.1 Chrysochloris asiatica
ACATGTAGCTTGCTCTCTGTGCATGGATATTTTGGACTGATCTTCCCTGTAGCTAGCTCTGAGATTATGGATATGTTGGAATGATCTGCCAAGTAGGTAGCTCTCTGTATATGAACATATTGGATTTGTCTGCCATGTAGCTAGCTCTCAGTATATGGACACGTTGGACACATCTGCCATGTAGCTAGAACTCTGTATATGGAAATGTTGCACTACACTGCTTTTTAGTTAGCTCTCTGTTTATAGACAAGTTGGACTCATCTGCCTTCTAGCTAGAACTCTATATATGGAAGCGTTACACTACCCTGCCATGTAGCTAGCTCTCTGTTCATGGACAATTTGGACTTGTCTGTCTTGTAGCTAGCTCTCTGTACATGGATATGTTGGACTGATCTGCCAAGTAGGTAACTGTAGTATATGAATTTATTGGACTTGTCTTCTATGTAGCTAGCTCCCTGTATATGGACATGTTAGACTCATCTGCCATGTAGCTGGTAGGCTGTATAGCTGTCTGTATATAGACATGTTGAACTCATCTGCCTTGCAGCTAGAACTCTGTATGTGGAAATGTTGCATTACCCTGCCATGTAGCTAGCTCTCTATATATGGACATTTTGTATTCATATTCAATATAGCTAGCTCTCTGTGCATGGATATGTTGGACTGATGTGCCAAGTAGGTATCTCTTAGTATATGGAAATGTTGCATTACCCTGCCATGTAGCTAGCTTTCTGTACTTGAACATATTGGACTTGTCTGCCGTTTAGCTAGCTCTAAGGATATGGACACGTTGGACACATCTGCATGTTTTTAGAATTTTGTATATGGAAATGTTACACTACTCTGCCATGTAGCTGGCTCTCTGTATCTAGACATCTTGGACTCATCTGCCTTGTAGCTAGCTCTAGCTCTTAGTATATGAACACTGTGGACTCATTTGCCATGTAACTTGAATTCTGCATATGAAAATGATGCACTATTCTGCCATGTAGTTAGCTCTCTTTATGTGGACATTTTGGACTTCTCTGACATGTAGCTTGCTCTCTGTGCATGGATATTTTGGACTGATCTTCCCTGTAGCTAGCTCTGAGATTATGGATATGTTGGAATGATCTGCCAAGTAAGTAGCTCTCTGTATATGAACATATTGGACTTGTCTGCCATGTATCTAGCTCTCAGTGTATGGACACATTAGACACATCTGTCATGTAGCTAGAACTCTGTATTTGGAAATGTTGCACTACTCTGCGATGTAGCTAACTCTCAAGATATGAACACTTGGTATTTGTCTGCCTTGTGGCCAGAACTATGTATATGGAAACGAGACACTACCTTGCCATGTAGCTTGCTGTCTGTATATGGACATTTTGGACTCATCTGATATGTAGCTAGTACCCTGTATATGGAAATGTTGGGCTACTCTGCCATGTAGCTAGCTCTCAATATATGAACACTTGGGACTCGTCTGCCTTGTGGCTAGAACTATGTATATGGAAATGATGCACTGCTCTGCCATGTAGCTAGCACTCTGTATATGGAAATTTTGGACTCGTCTGAAATGTAGTTAGCTCTCAATATATGGACACGTTGGAAACATCTGACATGTAGCTAGAACTCTGTATATGGACATGTTGCACTACACTGCCATGTAGCTAGCTCTCTGTATATGGACATTTTGGACTCATCTGCCATGTAGCTAGCTCTTTGTACATGGAAATGTTGTACTGATGCACCAAGTAAGTAGCGCTCTGTATTGGAACATGATGGACTACTCTGTCATGTAGCTTGGATACATCTGTCATGTAGCTAGAACTCTGTATATGAATATGTTGGACGACTCTACCATGTAGCTAGCTCTCAGAATATGAACACTTAGGACACATCTGCCATGAAGTTTGAATTCTGTATATTGTAATGATGCACTACACTGCCATGTAGTTAGCTCTCTTTATATGGATATTTTGGATTTCTCTGACATGTAGCTAGGTCTCTGAGCATGAATATTTTGGACTGATCTGCCCTGTAGCTACCTCTCAGTATATGGATATGTTGAAATGATCTGCAAATAGGTAGCTCTCTTTATATGAAGATATTGGAGTTGTCTGCCATGTAGCTAGCTCTCAGTATATGTACACATTGGACGCATCTGCCATGTAGCTAGAACTCTGTATATGGAAATATTACACTACTCTGCCATGTAGCTAACTCTCTGTATATAAACAAGTTGGACTCATCTGCCTTGCGTCTAGAACTCTATAAACGGAAATGTTGCGCTACCCTGCCATTGAGCTAGCTATGTGTATCTAGACATCTTGCACTACACTGCCAAGTAGATAGATGTCTGTATATGGACATTTTGGACTCATCTGCCATTTAGCTAGTACCTTGTATGTGGAAATGTTGGGCTACTCTGCCATGTAGTTAACTCTCAATATATGAACACTTGGGACTCGTCTGCCTTGTGGCTAGAACTATGTATATGGAAATGATGCACTACCCTGCCATGTAGCTAGCTCTCTGTATATGGACATTTTGGACTCATGTGACATCTAGTTAGCTCTCAATATATGGAAACATTGAACACATCTGCCATGTAGCTAGAACTCTGTAAAGGGACATGATGAACTACTCAGTGATGTAGCTAGCTCTCAATTTTTGAATACTTGGGATTCGTCTGTCTTGTAGCTAGACTATGTATATGGAAATGAAGAACTACCCTGCCATGTAGCTAGCTATCTGTATTTGGACATTTTGGACTCGTCTGATATGCAGTTAGCTCTCAATATATGAACACGTTGGAAACATCTGCCACGTAGCTAGCTGTCTGTATATGGACATTATGGACTCGTCTGCCATGTAGCTAGCTCTCTGTTCATGGGTATGTTGGACTAATCTGCGAAGTAGGGTTCTCTCTGAATATGAACATATTGGACTTGTCTGCTTTGTAGCTAGCGCTCAGTATATTGACACATTTGACACATCTGACATTGTAGTTAGAACTCTGTATGAGGAAATATTACTACTCTGCCATGAAGCTAGCTCTCTGTATATAGACAAGTTGGACTCATCTGCCTTGCAGCTAGAACTCTGCATATGAAAATGTTGCACTACCTTGCCATGTAGCTAGCTCTCAGTATATGGACATTTTGGACTCATCTGCCATGTGGCTAGCTCTCTGTACATGGATATGCTGGGTTGATCTGCCAAGTAGGTAGCTCTCTCTATATGAACATTTTGGACTTGTCTGCCTTGTAGCTAGCTCTCAGTATATTGACACATTTGACACATCTGACATGTAGCTAGAAGTCTGTATGTGGAAATGTTGCACTACTCTGCCATGGAGCTAGCTCTCTGTTCATAGACAAGTTGGGCACATCTGCCTTGTAGCTAGAACTCTGTATATGGGAATGTTGCACTACCCTGCCATGGAACTAGCTCTCTTTTCATAGACAAGTTGGGCACAACAGCCTTGTAGCTAGAACTCTGTATATGGGGATGTTGCACTACCCTGCTATATAGCTAGCTCTCTGTATATTGCCATTTTGGACTCATCTGCCATGTAGCTAGATCTATGTACAAGGATATGATGGACTGATCTGCCAAATAGGTAGCCCTCTGTATATGAACATATTGTACTTGTCTGTCATGTAGCTGGCTCTCAGTCCATGAACACATTGGAAACATTTGCCATGTAACGAGAACTCTATATATGGAAATGTTGCACTACACTGCCATGTAGATAGTTCTCTGTATATGGACATTTTTGACTCGTCTGCCATGTAGTTGGCTCTCTGTACATATATATGTTGGACTGGTCTGCTAAGTAGATAGCTCTCTTTATATGAACATATTTTACTTGGCTTCCATGTGGCTTGCTCTCAGTAGATGGACATGTTGGACTCATCTGCCATGTAGGTAGAACTCTGTATATGGACATGTTGTACTACTCTGCCATGTAGCTAGCTCTCAGTATATGAACACTTTGGACTCATTTGCCATGTAGCTTCAACTCTGTATATGGAGATGATGCATTGCTCTGCCATGTAGCTAGCCATCTGTATATGGAAATTTTGCACTTGTCTGACATGTAGTTAGCTCTCTGTACATGGATATGTTTGACTGACATGCCACATAGAAAGCTCTCTGTATATGAACATATTGTACTTGTCTGCCATGTAGCTAGCTCTCAGCATAATATCACATTTGACACATCTGCCATGGAGCTGGAACTCTGTATATGGAATTGTTGCACTACCCTGCCATGTAGTTAGCTCTCTATATATAGACAAGATGGACTCATCTGCCTTGTAGCTAGAACTCTGTATATGGAAATGTTGCACTACCCTGCCATGTAGCTAGCTCACTTTAAATGATCATGTTGGACTTGTCTGCCATGTAGCTAGCACTCAGTATATGGACATTTTGCACTAGTCTGACATGTAGCTAGGTGTCTGTATATGGATATGTTTGACTGACATGCCACGTAGAAAGTTCTCTGTATATGAACATATTGTACTTATCTGCCATGTAGCTAGCTCTCAGTATATTGACATTTTTGACACATCTGCCATGGAGCTAGAACTCTGTATATGGAAATGTTGAACTACCCTGCCATGTAGTTAGCTCTCTCTATATAGAAAAGATGGACTTTTCTGCCTTGTAGCTGGACCTCTGTATATGGAAATGTTTGACTACCCTGCTATGTAACTAGTTCACTTTATATGAACGTGTTGGACTTGTCTGCCATGTAGCTAGCTCTCAGTGTATGGACATGTTGGATTCATCAGCCAGGGAGCTAGTTCTATATATATAGACATGTTGGACTCAATTGCCATGTAGGTAACTCTCAGCATATGGACATATTGGACTCATATGTCATGTAGCTAGTACCATTTATATGAACATATTGGATTTGTCTGCCTTGTAGGTAGCTCTCAGTATATGGACACTTTAGACACATGTGCCATGTAGCTAGAACTCTGTATATGGAAATGGTGCACTACCCTGCCATGTAGCTAGTGCTCTGTACATAGACAAGTTGGACTCATCTGCCTTGTAGCTAGAACTCTGAACATGGAAATGTTGCACTACACTGCCAAGTAGCTAGCCCTCAGTATATGGACATTTTGGACTCATCTGCCATGTAGCTAGCTCTGTGTATATGGATATGTTGGACAGATCTGCCAAGTAGTTAGCTCTCTGTATATGAACATATTGGACTTGTCTGCCATGTAGGTAGCTCTCAATATATGGACACGTTGGACACATCTGCCATGTAGCTAGAACCCTGTATATAGACATGTTGGACTACTCTGCTTTGTAGCTAGCTCTCAGTATATGCAACACTTGGGACTCATCTGCCTTGTAGCTTGCACTCTGTTTATGGAAATGATGCACTACTCTGACACGTAGCTAGCTCTCTGTGCATGGACATTTTGGACTCACATGACATGTAGCTAGCTCTCAGTATATGGACATGTTGGACTCATCTGCCTTGTACATAGAACTCTATATATCGACATGTTGCACTGCCCAGCCATGTAGGAAGGTCTCAGTATATGGACATTTTGGATTCATCTGCCATGTAGCTAGCTCATGTACATGCATAAGTTGGACTGATCTCACAGGTAGGTAGCTCTCTGATATATGAACATATTGGCCTTGTCTACCATGTAGGTAGCTCTCAGTATATGGACACCTTGGACACATCTGCTATCTAGCTAGAACTCTGTATATGGAAATGTTGCATTACCCTGCCATGTAGGTAGCTGTCTGTATATGAACATATTGGACTTGTCTGGCAAGTAGCTAGCTCTCTGTACATGGATATGATCGACTGATCTGCCAAGTAGGTATCTCTCTCTATATGAGCATATTGAACTTGTCTGCCATGTAGCTAGCTCTCAGTATGTGGATACGTTGGACACATCTGCCATGTGGCTAGAATTCTGTATATGGAAATCTTGCATTATTCTGCCTTGTAGCTAGCTTTCTGTATATGGATATTTTGGATTCGTCTCACATGTAGCCAGCTCTATGTGCATGGATATTTGACTGATCTGCCCTGTAACTTGCTCTCAGTATATGAGTATGTTGGACTGATCTGTCAAATACGTAGCTCTCTGTATATGAACATATTGGATTGTCTGCCATGTAGGTTGGTCCCTGTATATAGATATGTTGCACTCATCTGCCATGTAGCTGGTAGCCTGTATATGGACATGTTGGACTACTCTGCCATGTAGCTAGCTCTCAGTATATGGACACGTTAGACACATCTGCAATGTAGCTAGAACTCTGTTAATGGAAATGTTGCACTACACTGCCATGTAGCTAGTTTACTGAATATGGACATTTTGGACTCATCTGCCATGTAGCTAGCTCTCTGTACTTGGATATGACGGAGTGATCTGCCAAGTAGGTAGCTCTCTGTGTATGAACATATTAGACTACTCTGTCCTGTAGCTAGCTCTCAGTGTATGGACACGTTGGACATATTTGCCATGTAGCTAAAATTCTGTATATGGAAATGTTGGACTACTATGCCATCTAGCTAGCTCTCTTTATATGGACCAGTTGGACTCATCTGCCTTGTAGCTAGAACTCTCTATATGGAAAAGTTGCACTACCCTGCCATGTATGTAGCTCTCTGTATATGGACATTTTGGACTAATCTGCCATGTAGCTAGCTCTCTGTACATGGATATGTTGGACTGATCTGCCAAGCAGGTAGCTCTC
>NW_006408916.1:165888-167583 GCF_000296735.1 Chrysochloris asiatica
CTCTCTGTATATGGACATTTTGGACTAATCTGCCATGTAGCTAGCTCTCTGTACATGGATATGTTGGACTGATCTGCCAAGCAGGTAGCTCTCTGTATAAGAACATATTGGACTGGTCTGCTCTGTGTAAGAACTTATTGGACTGACACGTTTTGCACATCTGCCGTGTAGCTTGGGCTCTGTATATAGAAATGTTGCACTAGTCTGCCTTGTAGCTAGCTCTCTGTACATAGACAAGTTGGACTCATCTGCCTTTGAGCTAGAACTCTGTATATGGAAATGTTGCACTACCCTCCTATGTATCTAGCTCTCTGTATATGGACACTTTAGACTCATCTGCCATGTAGCTAGCTCACTGTACATGGATATATTGGACTGATCCGCCAAGTAGGTAGCTCTCTGTGTATGAACATATTGGACTTGTCTGCCATGTAGCTAGCTCTCAATATATTGACACGTTGGAAACATCTGCCATGTAGCTAGAACTCTGTATATGGAAATATTGTACTACCCTGCAGTGTAGCTAGCTCTCTGTATATGGATATTTTGGACTCGTCTGCCATGTAGCTAGCTTTCTTTATATGGATATGTTGGACTGATCTGTGAAGTAGTAAGCTCTCTGAATATGAACATATTGGACTTTTATGCCATGTAGCTAACTCCCTGTATATGGACATATTGGACTACTCTGCCATGTAGCTAGCGCTCAGTATATGAACACTACACTGCCATGTAGCTAGTTCACTGAATATGGACATTTTAGACTCATCTGCCATGTAGTAAGCTCTCTGTACATGGATATATTGGACTGATCTGCCAAGTAGGTAACTCTCTGTATATGAACACATTGGACTTGTCTGCCAGGTTGCTAGCTCTCTGTATATAAACAAGGTGGACACATCTGCCTTTTAGCCAGAATCTATATATGGAAATATTGTACTACCCTGCCATGTAGCTACCTCTCTGGATATGGAAATTTTGAACTCGTCTGCCATGTAGCTAGTTCTCTGTACATGATATGTTTGACTGATCTGCCAGTAGGTAGCGCTCTGTATATGAACATATTGGACCTTTCTGCCTTGTCTGCAGCTCTCAGTATATGGACACGTTGGACTCATCAGCCTGGTAGCTAGAACTCTGTATATGGAAATATTGCACTACCCTGCCATGTAGCTAGCTCTTTGTATATGGATATGTTGGACTGATCTGCCAATTAGGTAGCTCTCTGTATATGAACATACTTGACTTGTCTGCCATTTAGCTAGCTCTTAGTATATGGACATGTTAGACTCATCTGCCTGGTAGCTTGAACTCTTTATATGGAAATGTTGCACTACTCAGTCATGTTGCTAGCTCTCTGTATATGGACATTTTGGACTTTGCTGCCACATAGCTAACTCTCTATACATGGATATGCTGGAATGATCTGCCATGTAGGTAGCTCTCTGTATATGAATATATTTGACTTGTCTGCCAAGTAGCCAGCTCTCAGTATATGAACATGTTGGACACATCTGCCATGTAGCTAGAACTGTGTATTTGGACACGTTGGACTACTCTGTGATGTAGCTAGCTCTCAGCATATGTACACTTGGAACTCATCTACCATGTAGATTGAATTCTGTATATGGAAATGATGCACTACTCAGACATGTAGCTAGCTCTCTGTGCATGGACATTTTGGACTCGTCTGAC
>NW_006408916.1:167928-168900 GCF_000296735.1 Chrysochloris asiatica
ATGGACATTTTGGACTCGTCTGACATGTAGCAAGCTCTCAGTATATGTACACGTTGGACACATCTGCCATGTAGCTATAACTCTGTATATGTAAATGTTGCACTACTCTTCCATGTAGTTAGCTCTCTGTATATAGACAAGTTGGACACATCTTCCTTGTAACTAGAACTCTATATTTGGAAACGAGTCACTACTCTGCCATGTAATTAGCTCTCTGTATGTGGACCTTTTGTACTTGTCTGGCATGTAGCTAGCTCTCTGTGCATGGATATTTTGGACTGATGTGCCATGTAGCTAGCTCTCAGTTTATGGATATGTTCGACAGATCTGCCAAGTAGATAGCTGTCTGTATATGAACACATTGGACTTGACTGCCATGTATCTACCTCTCAATATATGGACACGTTGGACACATCTGCCACGTAGCTAGAACTCTGTATATGAAAATGTTGCACTACCCAGCCAACTAGCGAGCATTCTGTATATGGACACTTTGGACTTGTCTGCTATGTAGCTACATCTCTGTACATGGATATGTAGGAATGATCTGCCAAGCAGGTAGCTCTCTGTATATGAACATATTGGACTTGTCTGACATATAGCTTGCACTCTATATTGACACGTTTGACACATCTGCCATGTAGATAAAACTCAGTATATAGAAATGTTGCACTACCCTGCCATGAAGTTAGCTCTCTGTATCTGAATATATTGGCCTTGTCTGCCATGTAGTTAGCTCTCAGTACATGGACACTTTAGACACATCTGCAATGTAGCTAGAAATCTGTATATGGAATTTTTGCACAACCATGCCATATTGCTGGCTCTCTGTATATAAACAAGATGGACTCATCTTCCTTGTAGCTAGAATCTGTATATGGAAATGTTGGACTACTCTGCCATGTAGCTAGCTCTCTGTTCATGGACATTTTGAACTCTTCTGCCATGTAGCTAGCTCTCAGAACATGAATA
>NW_006408916.1:171490-173919 GCF_000296735.1 Chrysochloris asiatica
CTAGATCACTGTACATGGATATGTTGGATTGATCTGCCAAGTAGGTATCTCTCTGTATATGAACATATTTGACTTGTCTGCCAAGTAGATAGCTTTCAGTATATGAACATGTTGGTCACATCTGCCATGTAGCTAGAACTGTGTATTTGGACACGTTGGATTACTCTGTGATGTAGCTAGCTCTCAGCATATGTACACTTGGGACTCATCTGCCATGTAGATTGAACTCTTATAAGGAAATGATGCACTATTCAGACATGTAGCTAGCTCTCTGTGCATGGACATTTTGGACTCGTCTGACATGTAGCAAGCTCTCAGTATATATACATGTTGGACACATCTGCCATGTAGCTAGAACTCTGTATATGGAAATGTCCCACTACCCTTACATGTAGTTAGCTCTTTGTATATAGACAAGTAGGACTCATCAGCCTTGTAGCTAGAACTCTATATTTGGAAATGAGGCACTACTCTGCCATGTAGTTAGATCTCTGTATATGGACTTTTTGGACTTGTCTGACATGTAGCTAGCTCTCTATGCATGGATATTTTGGACTGATGTGCCATGTAGCTAGCTCTGAGTTTATGGATATGTTGGACAGATCTGCCAAGTAGGTAGGTGTCTGTATATGAACACATTGGACTTGCTTGCTATGTAGCTAGCTGTCGGTATATGGACTCGTTGGACACATCTGCCACATAGCTAGATCTCTGTATATGGAAATGTTGCACTACCCTGTCATGTAGTTAGCTGTCTGCATATAGACAAGTTGGACTCATTTGCCTTGTGGCTACAACTCTGTATATGAATATGATGCACTACCCTACCATGACACTTTGGACTCGTCTGCCATGTAGCTAGCTCTCTGAACATGGATATGTTGGACTGATCTGCCAAATAGGTAGCTCTCTGTATATGAACATTTTGGATTTGTCTGCCATGTAGCTAGCTCTCACTTTATGGACACGTTGGACACATCTGCCATGTAGCTACAACTCTGTATATGGACATGTTGGACTACTCTGCCAAGTAGCTAGCTCTCTGTGCTTGGATATCTTGGACTTATATGCCATGTAGCTTGCTCTCAGTATATGAACACTGTGGACTCATCTGCCATGTAGATTGAAAAATCTGTATATGGAAATGTTGCACTACTCTGATATGTAATTAGCTCGCTGTATATGGACCTTTTGGACTCGTGTGATATGTAGCTAGCTCTCTATACATGGATATGTGGGACTGATCTGCCAAGTATAAAGCTCTCTGTATATGAACATATTGTACTTGTCTGCCATGTAGCTACCTCTCAATATATTGACACGTTTGACCCGTCTTCCATGGAGCAAGAACCCTTTATATGGAAATGTTGCACTACCCTGCCATGTAGATAGCTCTCTGTATATAGAAAGGATGGAATCATCGGCCTTGTAGCTAGACCTCTCTATATGGCAATGTTGCACTACGTTGCCAAGTAGCTAGCTCTCTTTATATGAACACATTGGACTTGTCTGCCATGTAGTTAGCTGTCAGTATGTGGACATGTTAGACACATCTGCCATGTAGCTAGAACTCTGTGTTAATTTTTTTTCCACTACCCTGCTATGTATCAAGCTCTCTCTATATGGACATTTTGGAATTGTCTTCCATGTAGCTAGCTCTCTGTACATGGATATGTTGGACTGATCTGCCCAGTACTTTGCTCTCTGCATATGAACATACTGGACTTGTCTTCCATGTAGCTAACTCTCAATATATGGACACGTTGGACACATCTCCATGTAGCTAGAACTCTGTATATGGAAATGTTGCACTATCCTGCCATGTAGCTAGCTCTCTGTATATGGATATTTTGGACTCATCTACCATGTAGCTAGCTCTCTGTACATGGATATCTTGTACTGATCTGCCAAGTAGGTAGCTCTCTGTATATGATCATATGGGAATTGTCTGCCATGTAGCTAGCTCTCAGTATATGGACACATCTGCCATGTAGCTAGAACTCTGTATAGGGAAACGTTTCACTTCTCTGCCATATAGTTAGCTCTCTGTGTATGAACATTTTGAACTCATCTGCCATGTAGCTAGCTCTCTGTTCATGGATATGTTGGACTGATCTTCCAAGAAGGTAGCTTTCTGTATATGAACATATTGGACTTGTTTGCCATGTAAGTAGCTCTCAGTATATGGACACGTTGGACACATCTGCCATGTAGCTAGAACTCTGTATATGGAAATGTTGCACTACTCTGCCATATAGCTAGTTCTCTGTATATAGACAAACTGGATTCATCTGCCTTGTAGCTAGAACATTGTATATGGAAATGTTGCACTATCCTGCCATGTAGCTAGCTCTCTTTTTATGAACATTTTGGACATGTGTGCCATGAAGCTAGGTCTCTGTACATGGATATGTTGGACTGATCTGCCA
>NW_006408916.1:174904-181432 GCF_000296735.1 Chrysochloris asiatica
CCATGTAGCTAGCTCTCTGTACATGGATATGTTGGACTGATCTGCCAAGTAGGTAGCTCTCTGTATATGAACATATTTGACTACTCTGCCATTTAGCAAGCTCTCAGTAAATGACACATTGGACACATCTGCCATGTATCTTGAACTCTGTATATGGACATGGTGCACTACCCTGCCATGTAGCTAGCTCTCATTATATAGACATATTGGATTTTTCTGTCATGTGGGTAGCTTTCCGTATATGGACACGTGCGACACATCTACCATGTAGCAAGAACTCTGTATATAGAAATGTTAGACTAACCTGCCATGTAGCTAGCTCTCTTTATATGGACATTTTTGACTCGTCTTCCATGTAGCTAGCTCTCTGTACTTGGATATGTTGTACTCATCTGCCAAGTAGGTAGCTCTCTGTATATGAACATATGGCAATTGTCTGCCATGTAGCTAACTCTCAATATATGGACACGTTAGACACATCTGCCATGTAGCTAGAACTCTGCATATGGAAATGTTGCACTTCTATGCCATGTAGTTAGCTCTCTGTATATGGACATTTTGGGCTTGTCTGACATGTAGCTAGCTCTCTGTGAATGGATATTTAGGACTGATCTGCCATGTAGCTAGCTCTCAGTATATGGATACATTGGATTGATCTGCCAATTAGGTCGCTCTCTCTATATGACTATATTTGACTTGTCTGCCATGTAGCTATCTCTGTATATAGACAAGTTGGACTCATCTGCTTTGTTGTTAGAACTCTGTATATGGAAATGTTGCACTACCCTGCCATGTAACTAGCTAACTCTATATTGTCATTTTGGACTCATCTGCCGTGTAGCTTGCTTTCTGTTCATGGATATGTTGGATTGATTTTCCAAGTAGGTAGCTCCCTGTATATGAACATATTGGACTTGTCTGCCATGTAAGTAGCTTTCAGTATATGGTCATGTTGGACTCATCTGCCATGTAGCTAGAACTCTGTATATAGACATGTTGAACTACTCTGCGATGTAGCTAGCTCTCTGTATATGAACACTGTGGGCTCATCTGCCATGTAGCTTGAACTCTGTATATGGAAATGATGCACTACTCTGCCATGTAGCTAGCTCTCTGTGCTTGGATATTTTGGAACTCATGTAACATGTAGCTAGCTCTCAGTATATGGACACGTTGGACACATCTGCCTGGTAGCTAGAACTCTGTATATGGAAATGATGCACTACTCTACCATATAGTTAGCTCTCTGTATATAAACAGGTTGGACTCATCTGTCTTGTAGCTAGAACTCTGTATATGGAAATGATGCATTATTCTGCCATATAGTTAGCTCTCTGTATATGGACATTTTGAATCGTCTGACATGTAGCTAGCTCTCTGTGCATGGATATCTTGGACTGTTCTGCCATGTAGCTTGCTGTCAGTATATGGATTTGTTGGATTGATCTTCCAATTAGGTAGCTCTCTTTTTTTGGACATGTTTGACACATCTGCTATGTATATAGAACTCAGTATATAGAAATGTTGCACTACAATGCCCTGTAGGTAGCTCTCTGTATATGAACATATTCGACTTGTCTACCATGTATTTAGATCTCATTACATGGACATGTTAGACACATCTGTCATGTGGCTAGAACTTTGACATGGAATTGTTGCACTACCCTGCCATATAGCTAACTCTCTGTATATAGACAAGTAAGACTCATCTGCCTTGTACCTAGAACTCTGTATATGGAAATGTTGCACTGCCCTGCCATGTAGCTAGCTCTCTGTATATGGACATTTTGGACTTGTCTGACATGTAGATAGCTCTCTGTGAATGGATATTTTGGACTGATCTGCCATGTAGCTAGCTCTCAGTATATGAACATATTGGACTTGACTGTCAAGTAGCTTGTTTCAGTATATGGACACGTTGGACACATCTGCCATGTAACTAGAACACAGTGCATGGAAAAGTTGCACAATACTGCCAAGTAGCTAGCTCTCTTTATATGAACATATTGAACTTGTCTGCCATGTAGCTAGCTCTCAGTATGTGGATATGTTGGCCACATCTGCCATGTAGCTAGAAGTCTTTATATGGGAATTTTGCTCTACTCTGCCTTGTAGCTAGCTCACTGTATATAGGCAAATTGGACTCATTTGCCTTGTAGTTTGAACTCTGTATTTGGAAATATTGCACTACCCTGCCATGTTGCTTGCCATCTGTATATGGCCATTTTGGACTTGTCTGCCATGTAGCTAGTTCTCTGTACATGAATATGTAGGAATGATCTGCCAAGTAGGTAGCTCTCTGAATATGGACATATTGGACTTGTCTGCCATGTAGCTAGCTCTCTGTACATGGATATGTTGAACTGATCCGCCAAGTTGGTAGTTCCATGTATATGAACATATTGGACTTTTCTGCCATTCAGCTAGCTCTCAGTATATGAACATGTTGGACTGATCTGCCATGTAGGTAGCTCACAGTATATGGACACTTTGGACATATCTGCCATGTAGCTAAAACTCTGTATATGGAAATGATGCATTACTCTGCCATGAAGCTAGTTCTCTGTATATGGACATTTTGGAATCATCTACTATGTAGCTAGCTATCTGTACATGGATATATTGGATTGATCTGCCAAGTAGGTAACTCTCTGTATATGAACATATTGGACTTGTCTGCCATGTAGATAGCTCTCAGTACATGGACACGTTGGACACACCTGCCCTGTAGCTAGAACTCTGCATATGGGAATGTTTCACTACCCTGCCATGTAGCTAACTCTCTGTATATGAATATTTTGGACTTGTTTGCCATGTAGTTAACTCTCAGTATATGGACATGTTGGACTCATTAGCCAGGAAGCGAGTCCTCTATATATATACATGTTCGTCTTATTTGCCATGTAGTTAACACTCAGTATATGGACATGTTGGAATCGTCTGTCATGTTACTAGCTCTCTGTACTTCGATATGTTGGGCTGATCTGCCAAGTAGGTTGCTCTCTGAATATGAACATATCGGACTTGTCTGCCATGTAGCTAGCTCTCAGTGTATGAACATGTTGGACTCATCTGCCTTTTGGCTAGAATTCTGTATATGGAAATGTTGCAATACCCTGCTTGTAGCTAGCTCTCTCTACATGAACATATTGGACTTTTCTTCATGTAGTTAGCTCTCAGTATATGGACATGTTGGACTCATCTGCCATGTAGCTAGTACCCAGTATATGGACATGTTGCTCTATCATGTAGCTAACTCTCAATATATGGACACGTTGGACTCATCTGCCTTGTAGCTAGAATTCTGTATATGGAAATGTTACACTACCCTGCCAGTAGCTAGCCCTCAGTATATGAACATATTGGACTTTTCTGCCATGTAGTTAGCTCTAAGTATTTGGACATGTTGGACTCATCTGCAATGTAGCTACTACCCAGTATATATACATGTTGCAGTACTCTGTCATATAGCTATCTCCCAGTATATGAACACGTTGGACACATCTGCTATGTAGCTAGAACTCTGTGTATGGACATTTGGAACTCGTCTGACATGTAGTTACCTCTCTGTGCATGGATATTTGGACTGATCTGCCTTGTACATAGATCTCAATATATAGACACATTGGACACATCCAACATGGAGCTAG
This sequence comes from Chrysochloris asiatica, assembly GCF_000296735.1. Taxonomy (NCBI): domain Eukaryota; kingdom Metazoa; phylum Chordata; class Mammalia; order Afrosoricida; family Chrysochloridae; genus Chrysochloris; species Chrysochloris asiatica. The sequence goes on from NW_006408916.1 coordinate 178,555, forward strand.
AACTCTGTATATGGAAATGTTGCACTACTTTGCCATGTAGCTAGCTCTCTGTATATGAACATACTGGACTTGTCTGCCATGTAGCTAGCTCTCAATATATGGACATGTTGGACTCATCTGCCATGAAGCTAATGCCCGGTATATGGACATGTTGGACTACTCTGCCATGTAGGTAGCTCTCAATTTCTGGACACGTTGGACTCATCTGCCATGTAGGTAGCTCTCAGTACATGGATATATTGGACTGATCTGCCAAGTAGGTAGCTCTCTGTATATAAACATATTGGACGTATCTGCCATGTAGCTAACTCTCACTATATGGACATGTTGGACTCATCTGCTAGGTAGGTAGCTGTTAGTACATGGATATGCTGGACTGATCTGCCAAGTAGTTAGCTCTCTATATATGAACATAAGGAACTTGTTTGCCATGTAGCTAGCTCTCAGTATATGGGCATGTTGGACTCAGCTGCCATGTAGCTAGTACCCTGTATATGGACATGTTGCACTACTCTGCCATGTAGCTAACTCTCTGTAAATGGAAAAGTTGGACTAATCTGTCTTGTAGCTAGAACTCTGTATATGGAAATGTTGCTCTACCCTGACAAGTAGCTAGTTCACTGTATATAGAAAAGTTGGACTCATCTTCTATGTAACTAGAACTCTGTATATGGAAATTTTGCACTACCCTTCCTTGTAGCTCGCTCACTGTATATGGACATTTTGGACTTGTCTGCCATGTAGCTAGATCTCTGTAGATGGATATGTTGGATTGAACTTCCAAGTGGCTAGCTCTCTGTATATGAACATATTGGACTTGTCTGCCATGTAGCTAGCTCACAGTATATGGGCATGTTGGACTCATCTTCCCTGTAGCTAGTACCCTGTATATGGACATGTTGCACTACTCTGCCATGTAGCTAACTCTCTGTAAATGGACAAGTTGGACTAATCTGTCTTGTAGCTAGAACTCTGTATATGGAAATGTTGTTCTCCATCCCAAGTAGCTAATTCTCTGTACATAGAAAAGTTGGACTCATCTGCCTTGTAGCTAGAACTCTGTATATGGAAATGTTGCACTGCCCTGCCATGCAGCCAGCTCCCTCTATATGAACATTTTGAACTCGTATGCCATGTACCTAGATCACTGTACATGGATATGTTGGACTTATCTGCCAAGTAGGTATCTCTCTGTATATGAACATATTGGATTTCTCTGCCATGTAGCTAGCTCTCAGTATATTGATACGTTTGACATATCTGCCATGAATCTAGAACTCTGTATATGGAAAGGTTGCACTTCTCTGCCATGTAGCTAGCTCTCTGTATAGAGTCACGTTAAACTCATCTGTCTTGTAGCTAGACCTCTGTATATGGATATTTTGTACTGATCTTCCAAGTAGGTAGCTCTCTGTTTATGAACATATTGGACTTGTCTGCGATGTAGTTAGCTCTCAGTATATGTACACTTTGGACCCGTCTGCCATGTAGCTAGAACTCTGTATATGGACATGTTGTACTACTCTGCCATGTACCTATCTCTCAGTATATGAACACTTTGGACTCATCTGCATGTAAATTGAACTCTTTATATGGAAATGATGCATTGCTCTGCCATGTAGCTAGCACACTGTATATGGGCATTTTGGAATTCTCTGACATGTAGCTAGGTCTCTATGCGTGGATATTTTGGACTGATCTGCCATATAGCTAATTCTCATTATATGGACACTTTGCACACATCTGCCATGTAGTTAGATCTCGGTATATGAAAATGTTGCACTACCCTGCCATTTAGTTAGCTCTCTGTATATAGACAAGTTGTACTAATCTGCCTTGTAGAAAGAACTCTATATATGGAAATGTTGCACAACCCTGCCGTGTAGCTCGATCTTTGTATAAGGACATTTTGGACTCGTCTGCCATGAAGTTAACTCTCTGTATATGCATATGTTGGACTGATCTGCCAAGTAGGTAGCTCTCTGTATATGAACATGTTGGACTTGTCTGACATGTAGCTAGCTCTCAGTATATGGACATGTTGGATTCCTTTGTCATGTAGCTAGTACCCTTTATATGAACATATTGGACATGTCTGCTATGTAGTTAGCTCTCAGTATATGGACACGTTGGACACATCTGCCATGTAGCTGGAACTCTGTATATGGAACTGTTACACTACTCTGCCATGTAGCTAGCTCTCTGTATATAGACATTTTGGACTCATCTGCCTTTTAGCTAGAACTCTGTACATGGATATGTTCGACTTATCTGCCAAGTAAGTATCTGTGTGTATATGAACATATTGGACTTGTCTGCGATGAAGCTACTCTCAGTATATGGACAATGTTTACACATCTGTCATGTATTTAGAACTCTGTATATGGAAATGTTACACTACTCTGCCATGTAGCCAGCTCCCGGTATATAGACACTTTGGACTCATCTGCCTTGTAATAGAACTCTGTATATGGAATTGTTGCACTACCATGCCATATAGCTATCTCTCTATATGTGGACATTTTGGACTCGTCTGCCATGTAGCTAGCTGTCAGTATATGGCCACGTTGGACACATCTGCCATGTAGCTAGAACTCTGTATTTGGAAATGTTGCACTACCCTGCCATGTAGTTAGCTCGCTGTATATAGACAAGTTGGACTCATTTGCCTTGTAGAAAGAACACTGTATATGGAAATGTTGCACTACCCTGTCATGTAGCTCGCTCTCTGTATATTGACATTTTGGACTCGTCTGTCATGTATTTAGCTCTCTGTGCATAGATACGTTGGACTGATCTGCCAAGTAGGTAGCTCTCTGTATATGAACATATTGAACTTGTCTGCCATGTAGCAAACTCTCAGTATATGGACACGTTA
>NW_006408916.1:182970-195365 GCF_000296735.1 Chrysochloris asiatica
AACTCTGTATATGGAAATGTTGCCCTGCCCTGCCATGTAGCTAGCTCTCTGAATATGGACATTTTGTACTCATCTACCATGTAGACAGCTCATTGTACATGGATATGTTGGACTGATCTGCCAAGTATGTAGCTCTCTGTATAGGAACATTTTGGACATGTGTGCCATGAAGCTAGCTCCTGGTATATGGACATGATGGACTCATCTGCCATGTAGATAGTACCATGTATACGGACATGTTGGACTACTCTGCCTTATAGCTAGGTCTCAGTTTATGAACAAGTTGGACTCGTCTGCCTTGTTGCTAGAACTCTTTATATGGAAATGTTGCACTACCCTGCCCTGTAGCTAGCTCTATGTATATGAACATATTGGACTTGTTTGCCATGTAGCTAGCTCTCATTATATGGACATGTTGGACTCATCTGCCATGTATCTCGTACCCTGTATATGGGCATCCTGATCTACTCTGCCATGTGTCTTGCTCTCAGCATATGGGCACTTTGGACTCATCTTGCATGTAGTTTGAACTCTGTATATGGGAATGATGTACTACACAGCCATTTTGCTAGCTCTCTGTATATGGACATTTTGTACTCATCTGACATGTAGGTAAGTCTCAGTACATGAACAAGTTGGACTCATCTGCTTTTAGCTAGAACTCTGTATATGGAAATCCTGCACTACCCTGCTATGTAGCTAGCACTCTGTATATGAACATGTTGGAATTGTCTGCCATGTAGCTAGCTCTCTGTATATGAACACGTAGGACACATCTGCCATGTCGCTAGAACACTGTATATGGAAATGATGCACTACCCTGCCATGTCGCTAGTTCTCTGTATATGGACATTTTAGACACGTCTGCCATGTAGCTAGGTCTCTGTATATGGAAAGGATGCACTACACTGCCATTAGCTAGCTCTCTGTATATGAACATATTGGACTTGTCTGCCATGTAGCTAGCTCTCTGTGTAGGTAGCCCTCAGTATATGGAGACGTTGGAAACATCTTGCATGTAGCTAGAACTCTCTAAATGGAAATGTTGCACTCCCCTGCATTGTAGCTCGCTCTCTGTATATAGACAAGTTGGACTCATCTGCCTTGTAGGTAGAACTCTGCATATAGAAAACTTGCACTACCATGCCATGTAGCTAGCTCTCTGTATATGAAAAATTTGGACTCGTCTGCCATTTAGATAGCTTGCTGTACAAGGAAATGTTACAATACCCTGCCGTGTAGCTAACTTTCTGTATATGAACATATTGGACTTGTCTGCAATGTAGCTAGCTCTCAGTATATGGACACATTGGAATCGTCTGACATGTAGCTAGCTCTCTGTATATGGACATGTTGCACTACCCTGCCATGTAGCTAGCTCTCAATATGTGAACACCTTGGACTCATCTTCCATGTATCTTGAATTCTGTATATGGAAATGATGTACTATTCTCCCGTGTAGCTAGCTCTCTGTACATAGACAATTTGGACTCATCTGTCTTGTAGCTAGTACCCTGTATATGGACATGTTGGACTACTCTGCCATGTAGCTAGTTCTCGGTATATGAACACGTTGGACATATCTGCGATGTAGCTAGAAGTCTGTATATGGAAATGATGCACTAATCTTCCATTTAGCTAGCTCTCTGTTTATGTACATTATGGACTTGTCTAACATGTAGCTAGCTCTCTGTACATGGTTATGTTGGACTGATCTGCCATGTAGCTAGCTCTCTGGATATGAACATATAGGACTTGTCTGTCATGTAGCTTGAACTCTGTATATGGAAATGATGCACTACTCTGTCATGTAGCTATCTCTCTGTCGATGGACATTTTGGACACATCTGCCATGTAGCTAGAACTCTATATATGGAAATATTGCACTACCCTGCCATGTAGCTAGCTCTCTTTATATGAACATTTTGGAATCATTTGCCATGTAGCTAGAACTCTCTCTATAGAAATATTGCACTACTCTGTCATGTAGGTAGCTCTCTGTATATAGACATGTTGGAGTCATGTGAATTGTAACTAGCCCTGTAAATATATACATGTTGGACTCATCTGGCACGTAGCTATAACTCTTTATATGGAAATGTTGCACTATCCTGCCATTTAGCTATCTCTATGTATATGGACATTTTGGACTCGTATGCCATGTAGCTAATACCCTCTATATGGAAATGTTGCACTACTCTGCCATATAGCTAGCTCTCTCTATATGGACATTTTGGACTCGTCTGCCATGTAGCCTGATCTCTGTACATGGATACATTGGATTGATCTGCCAAGTAGGTTGCTATCTGTATATTTTCATATTGGACTTGTCTGCCATGTGGCTAGCACACTTTATATGGACATGTTGGAGTACTGTGCCATGTAGCTATCTCTCAGTATATGAACACTTTGGACTCAACTGCCATGTAGCTTGAACTGTGTATATGGAAATGTTGCACTACTCTGACTTGTAGCTAGATCTCTGTTTATGAACATATTAGACTTGTCTGCCATGTAGCTAGTTCTCAGTATATGGATTTGTTGGACTCATCTTCCATGTAGCTAGTACTCTGTATATGGACATGTTGCACTACTCTACCATGTAGATTGCTCTAATTATATGAACATTTTGGACTCATCTGCCATGTAGCTTGAACTCTGTTAATGGAAACGATGCACTACTCTGCCATGTATCTAGCTCTCTGTATATAGACAAGTTGGAATCATCTGCCTTTTTTCTAGTACCCTGTATATGGACATGTTGGACTACTCTGCCATGTATCTAGCTCTCTGTAAATGGACATTTTGGACTCGTCTGCCATGTATATAGCTCTCTGTACATGGATATGATGGACTGATCTGACAAAAAGGTAGCTCTCTGTATATTAACATAGTGGACTTGTGTGCCATATACCTAACTCATAGTATAAGGAAACTTTCGATACATCTGCCAAGTAGCTAGAACTCTGTATTTGTACATGTTGCATACTCTGCCATGTAGCCAGCTCTCTGTATAGATAGACAAGTTGGACTCATCTTCCTTGTAGCTACAATTCTGTATATGGAAATGTTACACTACTCTGCGATGTAGCTAGCTCTCGGAATATGAACATATTGGACTTGTCTGCCATTTAACTAGCTCTCTGTACATGGACATGTTGGATTCATCTGCCATGAGCTAGTACCCTGTATATGGACATGTTGCACTACTCTGCCATGTGGATATCTCTCAGTTTATGAACTCTTTGTACTCATCTGCCATGTAGCTTGAACTGTGTATATGGAAATGATGCACTACTCTGCCATGTAGCTAGCTCTCTGTATATAGACTTGTTGGACTCATCTGCCTTGTAGCTAGTACCCTGTATATGGACATGTTGAACTACTCTGCTATGTAACTAGCTCTCAGTATATGGATTTTTTGGACTCATCTGAAATGTAGCTAGTACACTTTATGTGGACATGTATTACTACCCTACTATTTAACTAGCTCTCAGTATATGGACACTTTGGACACATCTGCCATGTAGCTAGAACTCTGTATATGGAAATGTTGCGTGACTATGCCATGTAGCCAGTACTCTGTATATACACAAGTTGGACTCATCTGCCTTGTAGCTAGGACTCTCTATATGGAAATGTTCCACTACTGTGCCATGTAGCTAGCTCTCTGTATATGAACATATTGGACTTGTCTGCCATGTAGCTAGTACTCTTCATATGGACATGTTGGGCTACTCTGCCATGTAGCTAGCTCTCAGTATATGAACATTTTGGACTCATCTGCTATGTGTCTTGAACTGTATATATGGAAATGATGCACTACTTGTCATGCAGCTAGCTCTTTGTATATAGACAAGTTGGACTCATCTGCCTTGTAGCTAGTACACTCTATATGGACATGTTGAATCACTCTGCTATGTAACTAGCTCTCAGTATATGGACATGTTGGACTCATCTGAAATGTAGCTAGTACACTGTATATGGACATGTTTTACTACCCTGCTATTTAACTAGCTCTCAGTATATGGACACTTTGGACACATCTGCCATGTAGCTAGAACTCTGTATACCGAAATGTTGCCCGACTATGCCATGTAGCCAGTACTCTGTATATAGACAAGTTGGACTCATCTGCCTTGTAGCTAGGACTCTGTATATGGAAATGTTCCACTACTCTGCCATGTAGTTAGCTCTCTGTATATGAACATATTGGACTTGTCTGCCATATAGTTAGCTCTCAGTATATGGACATGTTGGACTCATTTCCCATGTAGCTAGTACCCTCTATATGGACATGTTGCACTACTCTGCCATGTAGATTGCTCTAAGTATATGAACACTTTGGACTCATCTGCCATGTAACTTGAACTCTGTATATGGAAATGATGCCCTACTCTGCCATGTTGCTAGCTCTCTGTAAGTAGACAAGTTGGACTCATCTACCTTGTAGCTGATAACCTGTATATGGACATGTTGGACTACTCTGCTATGTAGCTAGCTCTTTGTATATGGACATTTTGGACTCATCTGCCATGCGTCTAGCTCTCTGTACATGGCTATGTTATACTGATCTGCCAAGGAGGTAGCTCTCTGTATATGAACATATTGGACTTGTCTGCCATGTATCTAACTCTAAGTATATGGACACGTTGGAAACATCGGCCATGTAACAAGAACACTGTGTATGTAAATGTTACACTACTCTGCCATGTAGCTATCTCTCTTAGTAGGAACTTGCTGCACTTGTCTACCATGTAGTTAGCTCTCAATATGTGGACTTGTTGGACTCATCTGCCTTTTAGATAGTACCCTGCATATATACATGTTGGACTTCTCTGAGATGTAGCTAGTTCTCTGTATATGGACATTTTGGACTCGTCTGCCATCTAGCTAGCTCTCTGTACATGGATATGTTGGACTGATCTGGCAAGTAGGTAGTTTTCTGTATATGAACATATTGGACTTGTCTGCCATTTAGCTAGAACTCTGTATATGGAAATGTGGCACTACACTTCCATGTAGCTAGCTTTATGTATATGAACATATTGGACTTGTCTGCCATGTAGCTAGTACTCTTTATGTTGACATGTTGGACTACACTACCATGTAGCTAGCTCTCATTATATGAACACTTTGGACTCATCTGACATGTAGATTGAACTGTGTATATGGAAATGTTGCACTACTCTGCCATGCATCTAGTTCTCTGTATTACACAAGTTAGACTCATCTGCCTTGTAGCTAGGACCCTGTATATGGACATGTTGGACTACTCGGCCATGTTGCTAGCTCTCAGTATATTTGACAAGTTGGACTCATTTGCCGTAACTCTAGTACCCTGTATATGGACATGTTTGAGTTCTCTACCATGTAGCTAGCTCTCTGTATATGGACAATTTGGATTCGTCTGCCATGAATCTAGCTCTCTGTACATGGAAATGTTGAACTGATCTGCCAAGTAGTTACTTTACTGTATGTCAACATATTAGCGTTGTCTGCCATGTAGCTACTTCTCAGTATATGGACCTGTTAGACTCATCTGACATGTAGCTAGTACTCTGTATATGGACATGTTGAACTACTTTGCTATGTAGCTAGCTCTCAGTATATGGGCACGTTAGACACATCTGCCATGTAGCTGGAATTCTATATACGGAAATGTTGCCCTACTCTGCCATTAAGCCAGCTCGCTGTATATAGACAAGTTGGACTCGTCTGTCTTGTAGCTAGAACTCTGTATAGGGAAATGTTCCAGTACTCTGCAATGTAGCTTGCTCTCTGTATATGGACATTTTAGACTCACCTACCATGTAGCTAGCTCTCTGTACATGGATATGTTAGATTGATCTGCCAAGGAGGTAACTCTCTTTATATGAACATATTGTACTTGTCTGCCATGTATCTAGCTCTAAGTACATGGACACGTTGGACACATCAGCCATGTAACAAGATCTCTGTGTATTTAATGTTGCACTACTCTGCCATGTAGCCTGCTCACTGTATATAGACAAGTTGGACTCATCTGCCTTGTAGTTAGAACTCTGTATATGGAAATGTTACACTACTCTGTCACGTAGCTAGGTCTCTTTATATGAACTTATTGGACTTGTCTGCCATGTAGTTAGCTTTCAGTATATGGACATGTTGGACTCATCTGCCATGAAGCTAGTAAACTGTATATGGACATGTCGAACTTCTCTGACATGTAGCTAGCTCTCAGTATTTGGACAAGTTATACTCATCTGCCTTGTAGCTAGTATCCTGTATTTGGACATGTTGGACTACCCTGCAATGCAGCTAGTTATCTGTATATGAATATTTTGGACTCTTCTGCCATCTAGGTAGCTCTCTGTACATGGATATGTTGGACTAATCTGCCAAGTACGTAGTTTTCTGTATATGAACATATTGGACTTGTCTAACATTTAGCTAGAACTTTGCATATGTAAATGTGGCACTACCCTGCCATGTAGCTAGCTGTCTGTATATGAACATTATGGATTCATCTGCCATGTAGCTAGTACCCTGTATATGGACATGTTGCACTAGTCTGCCATGTAGCTAGCTCTCAGTATATGTACATGTTGGAAACATCTGCCATGAAGCTAGAACTCTGTATATGGAAATGTTGCCCCACACTGCCATGTAACTAGCTCTCTGTATATGGACATTTTGGAATCGTCTGCCATATAAGTAGCTCTCTATACATGTATATGTTGGAATGATCTGTCAAATACATAGCTCTCTGTATATGGACATATTGGACTTGTCTGCCATGTAGCTGGCTCTCAGTATATAGTCAAGTTGGACTCATTTGCCTTGTAGATAGAACTCTCTATATGGAAACGTTGCACTACCCTACCATGTAACTATCTCTCCGTATATGGACATTTTGGACTCGTCTGACATATAGCTAGCCCTCTGTGCAAAGATATGTTGGACTGATCTGCCTAGTAGGTAGCTTTCTGTATATGAACATATTGGACTTGCCTGCTATGTAGGTAGCTCTCAATATATGGACATTTGGACTAATCTGCCATGTAGCTTGTACTCTGTATATGGACATGTTGGACTACTCTGCCACGTAGCTAGCTCTCAGTATATGGACACATTGGACACATCTGCCATTATGCTACAACTCTGTATATGACATGTTGGACTACCATGTAGCTAGCTCTCAGTATATGGACAAGTTAGACACATCTGCAATGTAGCTAGATATCTGTATATGGACATTTTGCACTCTTCTGACATGTAGTTAGTTCTCTTTGCATGGATATTTTAGACTGATCTGCCATGTAGGTAGCTCTCAGCCTATGGACACGTTGGACACATCTACCATATAGCTAGAACTTTTATATGGAAATGTTGCACTACTCTGCTATGTAGCTAGCTCCCTGTATATGAATATTTTGGACTCGTCTGTCATTTAGCTAGTCTCTGTTCATGGACATATTGTACTCATCTGCCATGTAGCTAGTACCCTGTATATGGAAATGTTGTCCTAATCTGCCATGTAGTTAGCTCTCTGTATATTGAGGAGTTGGACTCATATGCATTGTAGCTAGAACACTGTATATGGAAATGTTGCACTACCCTGCTATGTAGCTAGCTCTCTGTATATGGACATTTTGGACTCGTCTACCATGTAGCTAGCTCTCTGTACATGGATATGATGGCCTGATCTGCCAAGTAGGTAGCTCTCTGTATATTAACATATTAGACTTGTCTGCCATGTACGAGCTCTCAGTATATAGACAAGTTGGACTCATCTGCCTTGTAGCTAGAACTCTGTATATGTAAATGTTGCACTACCCTGCCATGTAGTTAGCTCCCTGTATAAGAACATATTGGACTTGGCTGCCATGTAGCTATCTCTCAGTTTAAGGACATGTTGGACTCATCTACCATGAAGCTAGTACACTGTATATGGACATGTGTCACTACTCTGCTATGTAGCTAGCTCTCAGTATATGGACACGTCGGACACATCTGTCATGTAGCTAGAACACTGTATATGATAATGATGCACAACACTGACATGTAGCTTGCTCTCTGTATATAAACATATTGGACTTGTGTACCATGTAGCTAGCTGTCAGTATATGGACATGTTGGACTCATCTGTCATGTCGCTAGTACCCTGGTAATGGACATGTTGGACAACTCTGACATGTAGCTAGCTCCAAGTATATAGAACCTTTGGACTCATCTGCCATATAGCTTGATCTCTGTATATGGAAATGATGCATTACTCTGCCATGTAGCTAGCCTTCTATACATAGCCAAGATGCACTCATCTCTCTTGTAGCTAGTACCTTGTATATGGACATGTTGGTCCACAGTGCCATGTAGCAAGCTCTCTGTATATAGACATTTTGGACACATATTTCATGTAGCTAGAACTCAGTATATGGAAATGTTGCACTACGCTGCCATGTAGCTAACTCCCTGTACATGGATATTTTGGACTGATCTGCCAACTAGGTAGCTCTATGTATATGAACATATTGGACCTGTCTGCCATGTAGCTAGCTTGCTGTATATGGACATGTTGGACTCATCTGCCATGTACCTAGTATCCTGTATATGAACATGTTGCTCTACCCAGCCATGTAGCTAGGTCTCTGAATATAGACTAATTGGACTCATCTGCCTTGTAGCTAGAACTCTGCATATGAAAATGTTGTACTACCCTGCCATGTAGCTATCTCTCTGTATATGGACATTTTTGATTCGTCTGCCATGTCGCTAGCTCTCTGTACATGGATATGTTGCACTGATCTGCCAAGTAGGTAGCTCTCTCTATAAGAACATATTGGACTCGTCCGCCATGTAGCTTGCTCTCAGTATATGGACACATTGGACATATTTGCCATGTAGATAGAACTCTGTATATGGACATGTTGCACTCCTCTTCCATATATCTAACTATCTGCATATAGACAAGTTGGACTCATCTGCCTTGTAGCTAGAACTCTCTATATGGAAATGTTGCACTACCCTGCCATGTAGCTATCTCTCCGCATATGGACAATGTGGACTCGTCTAACATGTACCAAACCACTGTGCAAAGATACGTTGGACTGATCTGACAAGTAGGTAGCTCTCTGTATATGAACATATTGGACTTCTCTGCTATGTATCTACCTCTCAGTATATGGACATGTTGGACTAATCTGCCATGTAGCTAGTAGCCTATATATGGACATGTTGGACTACTCTGCCTTTTAGCTACCTCTCAGTATATGGACACGTTGGACACATCTGTCATGTAGCTAGAACTCTGTATATGGACATTTTGGACTCGTCTGACATGTAGTTAGTTCTATGTAAATGGATATTTTAGACTGAACTTCCATGTAGGTAGCTCTCAGTCTATGGACACGTTGGACACATCTGCCATAAGCTTGAACTCTATCAATGGAAATGTTGCACTACTCTGCCATATAGCTAGCTCTCTGTATATGGACATTTTTGACTCATCTGCCATGTAGCTAGCTCTCAATATATGGACATAATGGACTCATCTGTCATGTAGCTAGTACCCTGTATATGGAAATGTTGCCCTACTCTGCCATGTAGCTAGCTCTCTGTATATTGAGGAGTTGGACTCATATGCATTGTAGTGAGAACTCAGTATATGGAAATGTTGCATTACCCTGCCATGTAGCTAGCACTCTCTATATGGACATTTTGGACTCGTCTGCCATGTCATTAGCTCTCTGAATAGGAACATATTGGACTTAGCTGCCATGTAGCTAGCTCTCAGTATATGGACATGTTGGATTCATCTGTCATTTAGCTAGTACCCTGTATATGGACATGTTGCACTAGTCTGCCATGTAGCTAGCTCTCAGTATATGAACATGTTGGAAAAATCTGCCATGAAGCTAGAACTTCATATATGGAAATGTTGCCCTACACTGCCATGTAACTAGCTCTCTGTACATGGATATTTTGGAATCGTCTGTCATATAAGTAGCTCTCTATACATGTATATGTTGGACTGATCTGCCAAATAGGTAGCTCTATGTATATGAACATATTGGACTTGTCTGCCATGTAGCTCGCTCTCAGTATATAGACAAGTTGGACTCATTTGTCTTGTAGATAGAACTCTCTATATGGAAATGTTGCACTATGCTGCCATGTAACTATCTCTCAGTATATGAACATTTTGGACTCGTCTGACATATATCTAGCCCTCTGTTTAAAGAAATGTTGGACTGATATGCCAAGTAGGTAGCTCTTTCTATATGAACATATTGGACTTGTCTGCTATGTAGGTAGCTCTCAGTATATGGACATTTTGGACTAATCTGCCATGTAGCTTGTACTCTGTATATGGACATGTTGGACTCCTCTGCCATATAGCTAGCTCTCAGTATATGGACACATTGGACACATCTGCCATGATGCTCTAACTCTGTATATGGACATATTGGACTACTCTGCCATGTACCTAGCTCTCAGTATATGGACAAGTTAGACACATCTGCAATGTAGCTAGATCTCTGCATATGGACATTATGCACTCATCTGACATGTACTTAGTTCTCTTTGCATGGATATTTTAGACTGATCTGCCATGTAGGTAGCTCTCAGTCTATGGACACGTTAAACACATCTGCCATATGGCTACAAATTGTATATGCAAATGTTGCACTACTCTGCCATGTAGCTAGCTCCCTGTATATGAACATTTTGGACTCATCTGCCATTTAGTTAGCTCTCTGTACATGGACATATTGGACTCAACTGCCATGTAGCTAGTACCCTGTATATGGAAATGTTGTCCTACTTTGCCATGAAGCTAGCTCTCTATATAATAAGGAGTTGGACTCTTATGCATTGTAGCTAGAACACTGTATATGGAAATGTTGCACTTCCCGGCCTTGTAGCTAGCTCTCTGTATATGGACATTTTGGACTCCTCTGCCATGCAGCTAGTTCTCTGTACATGGATATATTGGACTGAATTGCCATGTAGGTAGCCCTCTGTATATGAACATATTGGATTCATCTGACATGTAGCTAGCTCTCTATATATGGACATGTTGGACTCATCTCCCAGGTATCTAGTACCCTGTATATGGAAATGTTGCACTAATCTGCCATGTAGCTAGCTGTCTGTATATAGGCAAGTTGGACCATTTTGGCTTATAGCTAGAACTCTGTAAATGGAAATGTTGCACTACCCTGCCATGTAGCTAGCTCTCTGTATATGTATATGTTGGACTGATTTGCCAGGTAGATAGCTTTCTGTATATGAACATTTTGGACTTGATTGCCATGTAGCTAGCTCTCAGTATATGGACATTTTGGACTCATCTAACATGTAGCTAGTTCCCTGTATATGGACATGGTGGACTACTCTGCCATGTAGCTAGCTCTCATTATATGGACACATTGGACACATCTACCATGTTGCTACAACTCTGTGTATGGAAATGTTGCACTACCCTGCCATGTAGGTAGCTCTCTGTATATGAACATATTGGAATTGTCTGCCATGTTGCTAGCTCTCTGTATATGGACATGATGGACTCATCTATGATGTAGCTAGTACCTTGTATATGGACATGTTGCACTACTGTGCCATGTTGTTAGCTCTCAGTATATGAACACTTTGGACCCATCTGCCATGTAGCTTGACCTCTCTGTATGGAAATGATGCACTACTCTGTCATGTAGCTAGCTCTCTGTATATAAACAAGTTGGACTCATCTGCCTTCTACCAAGTACCCTGTATATGGACATGTTGGACTACGCTGCCACGTAGCTAGCTCTCTGTATATGGACATTTTGGACACATCTACCATGTAGCTAGAACTCTGTATATGGAAATGTTGCACTACGCTGCCATGTAGCCAAATCTCTATAAATGAACATATTGGACATGTCTGCCATGTAGCTAGCTCTCAGTATATGGACATGTTGGTCTCATCTGCCATGTAGCTAGTATCCTGTATATGGACATTTTTCACTACCCTGTCATGTAGCTAGCTCTCTGTACATAGAGAAGTTGGAATAATCTGCCTTGTAGCTAGAATTCTGTATATGGAAATGGTGTTCTACCCTGAAATGTTGCTAGCTCTGTGTACAGGGATATGTTGGACTGATCTGACAAGTAGGTAGCTCTCTGTATATGAACGTATAGGACTTGTCTGTCATGTAGCTAGCTCTAAGTATATGGACATGTTGGACATATCTACCATGTAGCTAGTACCCTGTATATGAACATATAGGATTTGTCTGCCATGTAGCAAGCTCTCAGTATATGGACACATTGCACACATCTGACATGAAGCTAGTACTCTGTATATGGACATGTTGGACTACTCTGCCATGTAGCTAGATCTCTGTATATGGGCATTTTGGACTCGTCTG
>NW_006408916.1:195465-196699 GCF_000296735.1 Chrysochloris asiatica
ATGAAGCTAGTACTCTGTATATGGACATGTTGGACTACTCTGCCATGTAGCTAGATCTCTGTATATGGGCATTTTGGACTCGTCTGAAATGTAGTTAGTTCTCTGTGCATGGATATTTTAGACTGATCTGCCATGTAGGTAGCTCTCAGTCTATGGACAAGTTGGACACATCTGCCATGTAGCTAAAACTCTGTATATGGAAATGCTGTACTACTCTATCATTTAGCAAGCTCTCAGAATATGGACACATTGGACTCATCTTCCTTTAAGCTTGTACCCTGGTATTGCACATGTTGGACTACTCTGCCATGTAGCTAGCTCTCTGTATATGGACATTTTCGACTCGTCTACCATGTAGCTAGCTCTCAATATATGGACATATTGGACTCATCTGCCATGTAGCTAGTACTCTGTATATGGAAATGTTGTCCTACTCTGACATATAGCTAGCTCTGTATATTGAGGAGTTGAACTCATATGCCTTGTAGCTAGAACACTGTATAAGAAAATGATGCACTACCCTACCATGTAGCGACCTCTCTGTATATGGACATTTTGGACTCATCTGCCATGTCGCTAGCTCTCTGTACATGGATATGTTGGACTGATCATACAAATAGGTAGCTCTCTGTATATGAACATATTGGACTTGTCTGGCATGTAGCTAGCTCTAACTATATGGACATATTGGACTCATCTGCCATGTAGCTAGTACCCTGTATCTGGACATGTTGGTCTACTCTGCCATGTAGATAGCTCTCAGCATATGGACACGTTGGCCACATCTGCCATGTAGCTAAAATTCTGTATTTGGAAATATTGAACTACTATACCATGTACCAAGCTCTCAGAATATGGACACATTGCACTCATCTTCCTTGTAGCTAGTACCCTGGTATTGGTCTTGTTGGACTACTCTGCCATTTAGCTAGCTCTCAGAATATGGACATGTTGGACTATTCTGGCATGTAGCTAGTTCTCAGTACATGAACCCTTTGAATTCAATTGCCATATAGATTGAACTCTGTATATGGAAATGATTTACTACTCTGCCATGTAGTTAGCCCTCTATACATACTCAAGATGCATCATCTCTCTTGTAGCTAGTACCTTGTATATGGACATGTTGGACCAATCTGCCGTGTAGCAAGCTCTCTGTATATGGACATTTTGGACACATCTGCCATGTAGCTAGAACTCTGTATATGGAAATGTTGCACTACGCTGCCATGTA
>NW_006408916.1:196799-197776 GCF_000296735.1 Chrysochloris asiatica
GTGTAGCAAGCTCTCTGTATATGGACATTTTGGACACATCTGCCATGTAGCTAGAACTCTGTATATGGAAATGTTGCACTACGCTGCCATGTAGCTAGCTCTCTGTATGTGAACATATTGGACTTGTTTGCCATGTAGCTAGCTCTCAGTATATGGACATGTTGGGCTCATCTGCCATGTACCTAGTATCCTGTATATGGAAATGTTGCACTTCCCAGCCATATAGCTAGCTCTCTCTATATAGACTAGTTGGACTCATCTGCCTTGTAGCTAGAACTCTGTATATGGAAATGCTGCACTACCCTGCCATGTAGCTAGCTCTCTGTATATAGACAAGTTGGATTCATCTGCCTTGTAGCTAGAACTCTGTATATGAAAATGTTGCACTACCCTGCCATGTACCTAGCTCTCTGTATTTGGACATTTTAGACTCCTCTGCGATGTAGCTAGCTCTCTGTAAATGGATATGTTGGACTGATCTGCCAAGTAGCTATCTGCAAGTATATGGATATGTCGGACTCATCTGCCATGTAGCTAGTACCCTGTATATGGACATGTTGGTCTACTCTGCCATGTAGGTAGCCCTCAGTATATGGACACGTTGGACACATCTGCAATGTAGCTAAAACTCTGTATATGTAAATGTTGCACTACTCTGCCATGTAGCTAGCTCTCTGTATAAGGACATTTTGGACTCCTCTGCCATGTAGCTAGCTCTCTGTACATGGATATATTGGACTAATTTGCAATGTAGGTAGCTGTCTGTATGTGAACATATTGGATTCGTGTGACATGTAGCTACCTCTCTATATATGGACATGTTGGACTCATCTGCCAGGTAGCTAGTACCCTGTATATGGAAATGTTGCACTATTCTTCCATGTAGCTAGCTCTCTGTATATAGGTAAGTTGAAATCATTTGGCTTATAGCTAGAACTCTGTATATGGAATTGTTGCACTACCCTGCCATGTAGCTA
>NW_006408916.1:198596-203719 GCF_000296735.1 Chrysochloris asiatica
GTTGGACACATCTGCCATATAGCTAGAACTTGTATATGGAAATGTTGCACTACTCTGCCATGTAGCTAGCTCTCTCTATATGGACATTTTCGACTTGTCTGCCATGTAGCTAGCTCTCAGTATATGTACATATTGGACTCATCTGCCATGTAGCTAGTACCCTGTATATGGAAATGTTGTCCTACACTGCCATGTAGCTAGCTCTCTGTATATTGATGAGTTGGACTCATATGCCTTGTAGCTAGAATCTGTACATGGAAATGTTGCACTACCCTAACATGTGGCTAGCTCTCTGTATATGGACATTTTTGACTCATCTGTCATGTAGCTAGCTCTTTGTACATGGATATGTTGGAATGATCTGCCAAGTAGGTAGTTCTCTGTATATTAACATATTCACTTGTCTGCCGTGTAGCTAGCTCTCAGTATATAGACAAGTTGGACTCATCTGACTTGTAATTAGAATTCTCCTTGTGCAAATGTGGCACTACCCTGCCATGTAGCTAGCTCTCTGTATATGAACATATTGGATTTGTCCGTCATGTAGCTAGCTCTCAGTATATGGACATATTGGTCTCATCTGGCATGAAGCTAATATCCTGTATATGGACATGTTACACTACCCTGTCATATAGCTAGCTCTCTGTATATAGATAAGTTGGAATCATCTGCCTTGTAGCTAGAAATCTGTATATGGAAATGTTGCACTAACCTGTCATGTAGCTAGCTTTCTGTACATGGGTATGTTGGACTGATCTGCCAAGTAGGTAGCTCTATGTATATGAACGTATTGGACTTGTCTCTCATGTAGCTACCTCGAAATATATGGACACGTTGGACACATCTGCCTTGTAGCTAGCTCTCTATAAATGGACATTTTTGTGCCTGGATATTTTAGACTGATCTGCCATATAGGTAGCTCTGAGTTTATGGACACGCTGCACATATCTGCCATATAACTAGAACTTGTATATGGAAATGTTGCACTACTCTGCCATGTAGCTAGCTCTCGGTATATGGACATTTTCTTCTTGTCTGCCATGTAGCTAGCTCTCAGTATATGTACATATTGGACTCATCTGCCATGTAGCTAGCTCTCTGTATATTGAAGAGTTGGACTCATATGCCTTGTAGCTAGAATCTGTATATGGAAATGTTGCACTACCCTACCATGTGGCTAGCTCTCTGTGTATGGACATTTTTGACTCGTCTGCCATGTAGCTAGCTCTTTGTACATGGATATGTTGGAATGATCTACCAAGTAGGTAGTTCCTTGTATATGAACATATTGGACTTGTCTGCCATGTAGCTAGCTCTCAGTATATAAACAAGTTGGACTCATCTGCCTTGTAACTAGAATTCTCTATATGGAAATGTTGCACTACCCTGCCATGTAGCTAGCTCTCTGTATATGAACATATTGGACTTGTCTGACATGGATCTAGCTCTCAGTATAAGGACATGTTGAACTCATATGCCATGTAATAGGTACCCTGCATATGGAAATGATGCACTACTCTTACATGTAGCTAGTTCTCTGTATATGGACACTTAGGACTCGTCTGCAATGTAGCGAGCTCTGTGTACGTGGATATTTTGGAGTAATCTGTCATGTAGGTAGCTCTCATTGTATGGAGACGTTGGACACATATGCTATGTAGCTAGAACTCTGTATATGGAAATGTTGAACTACCCTTCCATGTAGCTAGCACTCTGTATATGGACTTTTTTATTCATATGCCATGTAGCTAGCTTTCAGTACATGGACATGTTGGACTGGTCTGCCAAGTAGGTAACTTTCTGTATATGAACATATTGGACTCATCTGCCATGTAGCTAGTACCCTGTATATGGACATGGTGGACTACTCTGCCATGTAGATTGCTCTCATTATATGGCCACATTGGACACATCTACCATGTTGCTACAACTTTGTGAATAAAAATGTTGCACTACCCTGTCATGTAGCTAGCTCTCTGTATATGAACATATTGGAATAGTCTGCCATGTTGCTAGCTCTCAGTATATGAACACTTTGGACCCATCTGCCATGTAGCTTGACCTCTCTATATGGAAATGATGCACTACTCTGTCATGTAGCTAGCTCTCTGTATATAGACAAGTTGGACTCATCTGCCTTCTAGCTAGTACCCTGTATATGGACATGTTGGACTACTCTGCAATGTAGCTAGCTCTCTGTATATGAACATTTTGGACACATCTACCATGTATCTAGAACTCTGTATATGGAAATGTTGCACTAAGCTGTCACGTAGCCAAATCTCTATACATGAACATATTGTACTTGTCTGCCATGTAGCTAGCTCTCAGTATATGGACATGTTGGTCTCATCTGCCATGTAGCTAATATCCTGTATATGGACATGTTGCACTACCCTGTCATATAGCTAGCTCTCTGTACATAGACAAGTTGGACTCATTTGCCTTGTAGCTAGAAACCTATATATGTAAATGTTTCACTAACCTGTCATGTAGAGAAGTTGGAATATTCTGCCTTGAAGCTAGAACTCTGGATATGGAAATGGTGCACTACCCTGCCATGCAGCTAGGTCTCTGTACATGGATATGTTTGACTGATCTGCCAAGTAGGTAGCTCTCTGTATATGAACATATTGGACTTGTCTGTCATGTAGCTAGCACTAAGTGTATGGACATGTTGGAAACATCTGCCATGTAGCTAGTACCCTGTATATGAACATATTGGATTTGTCTGCCATGCAGCAAGCTCTCAGTATATGGACACATTGGACACATCTGCCATGAAGCTAGGACTCTGTATATGGACATGTTGGACTATTCTGCCATGTAGGTAGCTCTCAGTATATGGATATTTTTGACACATCTGCCATGTAGCTAGGTCTCTGTATATGAACATTTTGGACTCATCTGCCATATAGCTAGTACCCTGTATATGGAAATGTTGTCGTACTCTGCCATGTAGCTAGCTCTCTGTATATTGAGGAGTTGGATTCATATGCCTTGTACCTAGAACTCTGTATACGGCAATGATGCACTACCCTGCCATGTAGCTACCTCTCTGTATATGGACATTTTGGACTTGTTTGCCATGTACTAGCTCTCTGTACATGGATATGTTGGACTGATCTGCCAAATAGGTAGCTCTCTGTATATGAACATATTGGATTTGTCTGCCATGTCGCTAGCTCTAAGTATATGGACATGTTGGACTTATCTGCCATGTAGCTAGTACCCTGTATATGGACATGTTGGTCTACTCTGCCATGTAGCTAGCTCTCAGATTATGGACACGTTGGACTCATCTTCCTTGTAGCTAGTACACTGGTATTGGACATGTTGGACTACTCTGCCACGTAGCTAAAATTCTGTATATGGAAATGTTGTACTACTCTACCATGTAGCTAGCTCTCAGAATATGCACATGTTGGACTCATCTTCCTTGTAGCTAGTACCCTGGTATTGGACATGTTGGACTACTCTGCCATGTAGTTAGCTCTCATTATATGAACCCATTGGACTCATCTGCCTTGTAGCTTGAATTCTGTATATGGAAATGATGCACTACCCTGCCATTTAGCTAACTCTCTGTATATGGACATTTTGGACTCATCTGATATGTAGCTAGCTCTCTGTACATGGATGTTTGACTGATCTTCCAAGTAGGTAGCTCTCTGTAAATGAACATGTTGGATTTGTCTGCCATGTAGCTACCTCTCAGTATACTGATGCATTTGACACATCTGCCATGTAGCTACAACTCTGTATATGGAAATGTTGCTCTACACTGCCAGGTAGTTAGCTCTCTGTATATAGACAAATTGGACTCATCTGCCTTGTAGCTAGAACTCTGTATATGAAAATGTTACACTGCCCTGTCATTAAGCTATTTCTTTGTTTATGAACATATTGGGCTTGTCTGCCATGTAGCTAGCTCTCAGTATATGAAATATTGGAATTATTCACCAGGGACCTAGTCCTTTATACATGCACATGTTGGACTCATTTGCCATGTAGTTACCTTTCAGTATATGGACATGTTGCACTCATATGCCATGTAGCTAGTACCCTGTAAATGGACATGTAGGACTTCTCTGCCATGTAGCTAACTCTCAGTATGTGGACACATTGGACACATCTGCCATGTAGCTAGAACACTGTATATGGAATAATTGCACTACACTCCCATGTAGTAAGCTCTCTATATTAATATATTGGACTTATCTCTCATGCAGCTAGCTCTAAGTATATGAACACATTGGACATATATGCCATGTATCTAGAACTCTGTATATGGAAATGTTGCACTACTCTCCCATGTACCTAGCTCTCTGTATATAGACAAGTTGGACTCATCTGCCTTGCTGCTAGAACTCTGTATATGGAAATGTTGCACTACTCTGCCATGTAGCTAGCTCTCTATACATAGAGAAGTTGGACACATCTGTATATGGAAATGATGCACTACTCTGCCATGTAGCTAGCTCTCTGTGCATGGATATTTTGGACTTATCTGCCATGTAGCTAGCTCTAAATATTTGGATATGTTGGAGGTCGCTGTCTCTATATGACTATATTGGACTTGTCTGCCAGGTAGCTACCTCTCTGTATATAGACAAGTTTGATTCATCTGCCTTTTTGTTAGAACTCTGTATATGGAAATGTTGCACTACCCTGCCATGTAGCTACGTCACTCTATAGACATTTTGAACTCACCTGCCATGTAGCTAGCTTTCTGTTCATGGATATGTTGGACTGATCTGCCAAGTAGGTATCTCTCTGTATATGAACATATTGGACTTGTCTGCCATGTAAGTAGATCTCAGTATATGGACACGTTGGACTCATCTGCCATGTAGCTAGAACTCTATATATAGACATGTTGAACTATTCTGTGATGTAGCTAGCTCTCAGTATATGGACACGTTGGACACATTTTCCGTGTAGCTAGAATGCTGTATATGGACATTTTACACTACTCTGCCATGTAGCTAGCTCTCAGTATATGAACACTTTGGACTTATCTGCTTTGTATCTAGAACTCTGTATATGAACATGTTGCACTACCCTGCCATGTAGCTAGCTCTCAGTATATGGACATATTGGACTTTTCTGTCATGTGGGTT
>NW_006408916.1:205459-210268 GCF_000296735.1 Chrysochloris asiatica
TCAGAGTCTCCTCTGACATCCATTTTGACCTTTTCCTTCTTTCTTGTCTTCTTAATGACTTTTTGCTCTCTTCATGTATGATGTTCTTGATGTGATCCCACAACTCTTCTGGTCTTCGGTCTTTAGTGTTTAATGCATTAAATCAGTTTATCAGATGATCTCTAAATTCTGCCATGTAGATAGCCCTCTGTATATGGACATGTTGGACTCATCAGCCATGTAGCTGGTAGCCTGTATATGGACATGTTGGACTACTCTGCTATGTAGCTAGCTCTCAGTATATGAACACTTTGAACTCCTCTGTCATGTAGCTTGAAGTCTTTATATGGAAATGATTCAGTACTCTGCCATGTAGTTAGCTCTTTGTATATGGATACTTTGGACTTTTCTGACCTGTTGCTAGCTCTCTGTGCATGGATATTTTGGACTGATCTGTTATGTAGTTATCTCTCAGTACGTGGATATGATGGACTGATCTGCCATGTAGTTACCTCTCTGTATATGAACATATTTGACTTGTCTATCATCTTGCTAGCTCTCAGTATATGGACACGTTGGACTCATCTGCTTTGTAGCTTTAACTCTTTATATGGAAATGTTGCACTACTCTGTCATGTAGTTAGCTCTCTGTATACGGACATTTTGGAGTTGTCTGCCACGTAGCTAGCTCTCTGTACATGGATATGTTGGAATGACCTGCCATGTAGGTAGCTCTCTGTATATGAACTTATTTGACTTGTTTTCCAAGTAGCTAGCTCTCAGTATATGAACACATTGGACTCATCTGCCATGTAGCTACAACAACGTATTTGGACATGTTGGACTACTCTGTGATGCAGCTAGCTCTCAGCATATGTACACTTGGGACTCATCTGCCATGTAGATTGAACTCTGTATATGGAAATGATGCATTACTCTGATATGTAGCTAGCTGTCTGTTCCTAGACAATTTGGACTCGTCTGACATGTAGCTAGCTCTCAGTATATGGATACTTTGGAGACATCTGTCATGTAGCTAGAACTCTGTATATGGAAATGTTGCACTACCATTCCATGTAGCTAGCTATCTTTATATGGACATTTTGGACTCGTATGCCATGTAGCTAGCTGTCTGTACATGGATATGTTGGACTGATTTGTCAAATAGGTAGCTTTCTGTATATGAACATTTTGGAGTTTTCTGCCACGTAGTTAGCTCTCAGTGCATGGACACGTTGGACACATCTGCCATGTAGCTAGAACTCTGTATATGGACATGTTGGACTACTCTGCTATGTACCTAGATCTCAGTATATGAACACTTGGGACTCATCTGCCTTGTAGCTTGAACTCTATATGGAAAAGATGCACTACTCTACCATGTAGCTAGCTAGCTCTCTGTATATAGACACTTTAGACTTCTCTGACATGTAGCTAGCTCTCTGTACATAGATATTTTGGACTAATCTGCCATGAAGCTAGCTCTCAGTATATGAACACTGTGAACTCATCTGCCATGTAGCTTGAACTCTGTATATGGAAATGATGCACTATTCTGCCATGTATTAAGCTCGCAGTATATGGATATTTTCAACTCGTCTGATATGGAGTTAGCTCTCTATTCATGGATATGTTGGACTAATCTGCCATGTAGCTAGAACTCTGTATATTGAAATGTTGCACTACCCTGCCATGTAGCTACTCTCTGTATATGGACATTTTGGACTCGTCTGCCATGTAGCTATCTTGCTGTGCATGGTAATGTTGGACTGATCTGCCAAGTAGGTAGCTGTCTGTATATGCACATATTGGACTTGTCTGCCATGTAGCTACCTCTCAGTGTATGGACATGTTGGACTCATCTGCCATGTAGCTAGTACCCTGTATATGGACATGTTGGACTACTCTGCCATGTAGCTAGTTCTCAGTATATGGAATACTTGGAACTCATCTGCATTGCATCTTGCACTTTGCTTATGGAAAAGATGCACTACTTTGCCATGTAGCTAGCTATCTGTGCATGGACAATTTGGACTCATCTGCCGTGTAGCTAGCTCTCAGTATATGGACATGTTGGAGTCATCTGCCTGGCAGCTAGAGCTCTGTATATGTAAATGTTGCACTACACTGCCATGTAGTACCTCTTTGTATATGGACATTTTGAACTCGTCAGCAAAGTAGCTCTCCGTATAAGGACACGTTGGACACATCTGCCATGTAGCTAGAAATCTGTATATGGACATGTTGGACTAGTCTGCCATGTAGCTAGCTCTCAGCATATGAACACTTTGGACTCCTCTGTCATGTAGCTTGAACTCTTTATATGGAAATGATGTACTACTCTGCCATGTAGTTATCTCTTTGTATAGGACACATTGACTTATCTGACATGTAGCTAGCTCTCTGTGCATGGATATCTTGGACTGATCTGCCATGTAGGTAGCTGTCTATATATGAACATATTTGACTTCTCTGCCATCTAGATAGCTCTCAGTATATGGACATGTTGGACACATCTGACATGTAGCTAGAACTCTGTATACAGAAATGTTTTGCTATCCTTCCATGTAGTTAGGTCCTGTATATAGACAAGTTCAACTAATCTGCCTTGTAGCTAGAACTAGGTATATGGAAATTATGCACTACTCTGACATGTAGTTAGCTCTCTTTATATGGATATTTTGGACTCGTCTGACATGTAGCTAGTTCTCTGTACATAGATATTTTGGACTGATCTGCCATGTAGCTAGCTCTCTGTACATGGATATGTTGGACTAAACTGTCAAGTACATAGATCTCTGTATATGGACATATTGTACTTGTCTGCCATGTAGCTAACTCTCAGAAAATGAACATGTTGGACACATTTGACATGTATCTAGAACTCCGTATATCGAAATGTTGCACTACCCTGCCAAGTAGCTCACTCTCTGTACATAGACAAGTTGGACTCATCTGCCTTGTAGCTCGAACTCTGTAAATGGAAATGTTGCACTACCCTGCCATGTAGCTACCTCTCTGTATATAGACAAGGTAGACTCGTCTGTCTTGTAGCTAGAACTCTATATATGGAATTGTTGCACTACCCTGGCATGTAGCTACCTCTTTGTATATGGACATTTTGGACTCGTCTGCCATGTAGCTAGCTCTCTGTACATGGATATGCTGGACTGATCTGTCAAATATGTAGCTCTCTGTATATAAACATATTGGACTTGTCTACCATGTAGCAAACTCTCAGTATGTACACGTTGGACTCACTGCCATGTAGCAAGAACTCTGTATATGAAAATGTTGCACTACACTGCCATGAAGTTATCTCTCTGTATATAGACAATTTGGACTCATCTGTCTTGGAACTAGAACTGTGTATATGTAAATGTTGCACTGCCCTGCCATGTAGGTAGATCTCTGTATATAGACATTTTGAACTCGTCTGCCATGTAGGTAACTCTCTGTATATGGATGTGATAGACTGATCTGCCAAGTAGGTAGCTCTTTGTATATGATCATATTGGACTTGTTTGCCCTGTAGCTAGCTCTCTGTATATGGACATGTTGGACTTATCTGCCCTGTAGCTAGAACTCTGTATATGGAAATGTTGCACTACTCTGCCTTGTAACTAGCTCTCTGCATATAGACAAATTGGACTTATCTGCCTTGTAGCTTGAATTCTGTATATGGAAATGTTGCAGTACCCTGCCATGTAGCTCGTTCTGTGTATAGGGACATTTTGGACTCTTCAGCTATGTAGCCAGATCTCTGTAAATGAATATGTTGGACTGATCTGCCAAGTAGGTAGCCTTTGTATATTAACATATTGGACTTGTCTTCCATGTAGCTAGCTCTCAGTATATGGACACATTGGACTCATTAGCCAGTTAAAAAGTATTCTTTTTATGGACATGTTGAACTACTCTGCCATGTACCTAGCTCTCTGTATTTGGACATTTTGGTTTTGTGTTCCATGTAGCTAGCTTTTTGTATATGGATATGGTGAACTGATCTGCCACATAGGCAGCTCTCTGTATATGAACATGTTGGACTTGTCTGTCATGTAGTTAGCTCTCAGTATGTGAATACGTTGGACATATCTGCCATGTAGCTAGAACTCTGTGTATGTAACTGTTGCACTACTCTGCCTTGTAGCTCCCTCTCTGTATTTAGACAAATTGGACTCATCTGCCTTAAAGCTTGAGCTCTGTATATGGAAATGTTGTACTACCCTGCCATGTACCCAGCACTCTGTATATGGACATTTTGGACTCATTTGCCAGATAGCTAGCTCTCTGTAAATGGATATGTTGGACTGATCATCAAAGTATGTAGCTCGCTGCATATAAATATTTTATATTTGTCTGCCATGCAGCTAACTCCCAGTATATGGACACGTTGGACATGTCTGCCATGTAGCCGTATCTCTTTATATGGACATGTTGAACTATTCTGCCATGCAGCTAGTACTCAATATATGGACACTGTGCACTCATCTCCCATTTAGCTTGAACTCTGTATATGGAAATGATGCACTAATCTGACACATATTTAGCTCTCTATATATGGACATTTTGGACTTGTCTGCCATGTAACTAGCTCTCTGTACATGGATATGTTGGACTGATCTGTCAAGTAGAAAGCTCTCTATATATGAAAATATTGGACTTGTCTGCCATGTAGCTAACTCTCAGTATATGGACACGTTGGACACATCTGCCATGTAGCTAGAACTCTGTATATGAAAATATTGCACTACCCTGCCATGTAGTTAGCTCTCTGTATATAGACACGTTGGATTCATCTGCCTTGTAGCTAGAACTCTGTATATGGAA
>NW_006408916.1:211033-214029 GCF_000296735.1 Chrysochloris asiatica
GATCTGCCATGTACCTAGTTCTCAGTATATGGAAACGTTGGACACATCTGCCATCTAGCTAGAATTCTTTACAAGGATATGTTGGATTGTTCATCTAAGTAGACAGCTCTCTGTATATGAACTTATTGGACTTGGATGGATTTAGCTATCTCCCAATATATGGACATGTATAACTCATCTTTCATGTAGCAAGTACCCTGTAAATGGACATGTTGGACAACTCTGACATGTAGCTTGCTCTCAGTATATGGACAAGTTGGAAACATCTGCCATGTAGCTAGAACTTTGTATATGGAAATGTTGCAATACACTGCCATGTAACTAGCTCTCTGTATATGGACATTTTGGACTCGTCTGCCATGTAGCTAGCTCATTGTACATGGTGATGTTGGACTGATCTGAAAAGTAGGTAGCTCTCTGTGTATAAACATATTGGACTTGTTTGACATATAGCTAGCTCTCAGTATATGGACACATTGAACACATCTGCCATGTAGCTAGAATTCTGTATATGGCAATGTTGCATTTCCCTTCCATGTAGCTAGCTCACTGTATGTAGACAAGTTGGACTCATCTGCCTTGTAGCTAGAACTCTGTATATGGAAATGTTGGACTACACTGCCATGTAGCTAGCTGTCTGTATATGGACATTTTGGACTTGTCTGAAATGTAGGTAGCTCTATGTGCATGGATATTTTGGACTGATCTGCCATGTAGCTAGTACTCAGTATATGGACTCTTTGGACACATCTGCCATCTAACTAGAACTCTGTATATGGAAATTTTGCACTACAATGCCTTGTAGCTAGCTCTCTGTATATAGACATTTTCAACTCATATGCCATGAAGTTATCTTTCTGTACATGGATATGTTAGACTGATCTGCCAAGTAGGTAGCTGTCTGTATATGAACACATTGGACTCATCTCCATGTAGCTAGAAATCTGTATATGGAAATGTTGCACTACCTTGCCATGTAGCCAGCCCTCTGTATATAGACATTTTAGACTTGTGTGCCACGTAGCTAGCTCACTGTACATGGATATGTTGGATTGATCTTCCAAGTAGGTAGCTCTCTGTATATGAACAGATTGGACTTGTCTTCCATGTAGCTCGCTTTCAGTATATGAACATATTGGACTCATCTGTCATGTAGTTAGTACCTTGGGTATGGACATGTTGGACTACTCTGCCATGTAACTAGTTCTCAGTATATGGACACGTTGGACACATCTGCAATGTAGCTAGGACTCTGTATATGGAAATGTTGCACTACTCTGTCATGTTCCTAGTTCTCTGTATATAGACAAGTTGGATTCATCTGCCATGTAGCTAGCTCTCTGTATATGGACATTTGGGAATTCTCTGCTACCTAGATAACTCTCTAAACATGGATATGTTGGACTGTTCTGCCAAGCAGGGAGTTCTCTGTATATGAACATATTTGACTTGTCTGCAATGTAGCTAGCGCTCAGTATATGAACACTTGGGACTCATCTGCCATGTAGCTTGAACTCTGTGTATGGAATGATGCACTACTCTGCCATGTAACTGGCTCTCTGTGCATGGACCTTTTGGACTCGTCTGACATGTAGCTAGCTCTCAGTATATGGATACATTGGACACATCTGCCATGTAGCTAGAACTCTGTATGTGGAAATATTGCACTACCCATCCATGTTGTTACCTCTCTGTATATAGACAAGTTGGAATCATTTGCTTATTAGCTAGAACACTGTATATGGAAATATTGCATAGCAACCTCTCTGTGTATGGACATTTTGGACTTTTCTCCAATGTAGCTAGCTCTCTGTACATAGATATGTTGAACTGATCTGCCAAGTCGGTAGTTCCCTGTATATGAACATATTGGACTTTTATGCCATTCAGCTAGCTCTCAGTATATGGACATGTTGGACATATCTGCTATGTAGATAAAACTCTGTATATGGAAATGTTGCATTACTCTGCCATGTAGCTAGCTTCTGTATATGGACATTTTGGAATCATCTTCCATGTAGCTAGATTTCTGTACATGGATATATTGGATTGATCTGCCAAGTAGGTAACTCTCTGTATATGAACATATTTGACTTGTCTGCCATGTAGAGCGCTCTCAGTATATCAACACGTTGGACACATCTGGCATGTAGCTAGAACTCTGTATATGGACATGTCGGACTACTCTGAGTTGTAGCTAGTGCTCAGTATATGAACACTTGGGACTAATCTGTCATGTATCTTGAACTCTGTGTATGGAATGATGCACTACTCTGCCATGTAGCTGGCTCTCAGTGCATGGACCTTTTGGACTCGTCTGACATGTAGCTAGCTCTCACTGTATGGACACATTGTACACCTCTGCCCTGTAGCTAGAACTCTGTATTTGGGAATGTTGCACTACCCTGCCATGTTGCTAACTCTCTGTATATGAATATATTGGACTTGTCTGCCATGTTGATAGCTTTCAGTATATGGACATGTTGGACTCATTATCTAAAGAGCGAGTCCTCTCTATATATACATGTTTTCTCATTTGCCATGTAGAGAACTCTCAGTATATGGACATATTGGAATCATCTGCCATGTTACTAGCTCTCTGTACTTGGATATGTTGGACTGATCTGCCAAGTAAGTAGCTCTCTGAATATGAACATATTGGACTTGACTGCCATGTAGCTAGCTTTCAGTATATGGACATGTTGGATTCATCTGCCTTGTAGGTAGAATTCTGTATATGGAAATGTTGCACTATCCTGCCTGTAGTTAGCGCTCTGTATATGAACATATTGGACTTTTCTGCCATGTAGTAAGCTCTCAGTATACGAACATGTTGGATTCATCTGACATGTAGCTAGTACCCTGTACATGGACATGTTGAACTACTCTGCTATGTAGACAGCTCTCTGTATATAGACAAGTTGGACTCATCTGCCTTGTAGCTAGAACTCTGTATATGGAAATGTTGCACTACTCTGCCATGTACCTAGCTATCT
>NW_006408916.1:214160-215415 GCF_000296735.1 Chrysochloris asiatica
ATATGGACACGTTGGACACTTCTGCCATATATCTAGTAATCTGTATATGGACATGTTGCACTACTCTGCCATGTAGATAGCTTTCAGTATATGAACACTTTGGACTCATCTACCATGTGGCTTGAACTGTATATATGGAAATGATGTACTACTCTGCCATGTAACTAGCCCTCTTTGCACTACTCTGCCATGTAGATTGCTCTAAGTATATGAACACTTTGGAATCATCTGCTATGCAGTTTGAACCGTGTATAGGGAAATGATGCCCTAGTCTACCATTTTGCTAGCTCTCTGTATATAGACAAGTTAGACTCATCTTCCTTGTAGCTAGGACCCTGTATATGGACATGTTGGACAACTCTGACATGTTTCTAGCTCTCTGTACATGGATATGTTGGACTGATTTACCAAGGAGTTAGCTCTCTGAAAATGAACATATAGGTCTTGTCTGCTATGTAGCAATCTCTCAGGATATGGACACGTTGGACACATTTACCATGTAGCTAAAACTCTGTTTATGGACATGTTGCACTACTCTGCCATGTAGCCAGCTATCTGTATATAGACAAGTTGGACTCATGTGCCTTGTAGCTAGAACTCTGTATATGTAAATGTTGCACTACTCTGCATATATCTAGCTCTCTGTATATGAACATATTGGACTTGTCTGCCGTGTAGCAAGCTCTCAGTATATCAACATGTTGGATGAATCTGCCATGTAGCTACTTCCCTGTATATGGACATGTTGCACTACTCTGCCATGTAGATTGCTCTAAGTATATGAACACTTTGGAATCATCTGCTATATAGCTTGAACTGTTTATATGGAAAAGATACACTACTCTGCCCTGTCGCTAGCTCTCTATATATAGACAAGTTAGACTCATCTTCCTTTTAGCTAGGACCCTGTTTATGGACATGTTGAACTACTCTGACATGTATCTACCTCTCTGTACATGCATATGTTGGACTTATCTACCAAGGAGGTAGCTATCTTTATGTGAACATATTGGAATTGCCGTGTAGCCAGTTCTCAATGTATCGACATGTTGGACTAATCTGTCATGTAGCTTGTATCCTGTATATGGACATGTTGCACTACTCTGACATATATATTTTGCTCTAAGTATAAGAACACATTGGACTCATCTGCCATGAAGCTTGAACTGTGTATATGGAAATGATGCCCTACTCTGCCATGTAGCTAGCTATTTGTATGTAGACAAGTTGGACTCATCTGCCTTGCAGCTAGGAT
>NW_006408916.1:215829-221746 GCF_000296735.1 Chrysochloris asiatica
GACAGGTTGGACTCATCTACCTTGTAGCTACAACTCTGTATATGGAAATGTTGCACTACCCTGCCATGTAGCTACCTCTCTGTATATGGACATTTGGACTCGTCTGCCATGTAGCCAGCTCTCTGTACATGGATATGTTGGGCTGCAATGCCAAGTAGGTAGCTCTCTGTATTAGAACATATTGGACTTGTGTGCCATGAAGCTAGCACACTTTCTATGGACATGTTGGACTACTCTGCCATGTAGCTGCCTCTCAGTATATGGACAAGTTGGACTCATCTGCCTTGAAGCTAGTACCCTGTATATGGACATGTTGTATGACTCTGCCATGTAGATTGCTCTAAGTACATGAATACATTGGACTTATCTGCCATGTAGCTTGAACTCTGTATATAGATATGATGCACTAGTCTGTTTGTAGCCAGCTCTCTATATATAGACAGGTTGGACTCATCTACCTTGTAGCTAGAACTCTGTATATGGAAATGTTGCACTTCTCTGCCATTTAGCTAGCTCTCTGTATATGAACATATTGGACATGTCTGTCATGTAGCTAGCTCTCAGTATATGGACATTTTGGACTCATCTGCCATGGAGTTAGTACCCTGTATATGGACATGTTGAACTACTCTGCCATGTAGATAGGTCTCAGTATATGAACCCTTTGGAATCATCTGCCATGTGTCTTGAACTGTTTATGTGGAAATGATACACTACTCTGCCTTGTAGCTAGCTCTCTGTATATAGACAAGTTAGACTCACCTGCCTTGTAGGTAGGACCCTTTATTTGGACATGTTGGGCTACTCTGCCAAGCAGCTAGCTCTCAGTATATGGACAAGTTGGACTCATCTGCCTTTAAGCTATAACCCTGTATATGGACATGTTGGACTACTCTACCATGTAGCTAGCTCTCTGTATATGGATATTTTCGATTCATCTGCCATGTAGCTAGCTCTATGTACATGGATTTGTTGGACTGATCTGCCGAGTAGGTATTTTTTTGTATATGAACATATTGGACTTGTCAGTCATGTAGGTAGCTCTCAGTTTATGGACATGTTAGACTCATCTGACATGTAACTACTATTCTGTATATGGACATGTTGAACTACTCTGCTATGTAGCTAGCTCTCAATATATGGACACTTTGGACACATCTGCCATGTAGCTAGAACTATGTATACAGTAATGTTGCCCTACTCTGCCATGAAGCCAGCTCTCTGTATATAGACAAGTTGGACTCATCTGTCTTGTAGCTAGTACTCTGTATAAGGAAATGTTCCACTACTCTGCCATGTAGCTAGCTCTCTGTCTATGGACATTTTGGACTTGTCTGCAATGTAGCAAGCTCTCTGTAAATGGATATGTTGGACTTATCTGCCAGGTAGGTAGCTCTCTGTATATGAACGTATTGGACTTGTCTGCTATGTAGCTAGCTCTCAGTATATGGACACATTGGTCACATCTGCTATATAGGTAGTACTCTGTATATGGAAATGTTGCACTACTCTGCCATGTAGCTATCCCTCTGTATATAGACAAGTTGGACTCATCTGCCTTGTAGCTAGAACTCTGTATATGGAAATGTTGCACTACCCTGCCATGTACCTAGCTCTCTGTATATAGACATTTTGGAATCATCTGCCATGTAGCCAGATCTCTGTACATGGATATGTTGAACCGATCTTCCAAGTAGGTAGCTCTCTGTATATGAACATATTGGACTGATCTCTGTATGTGGATATGTTGGATTGATCTTCCAAGTAGTTAGCTCTCTGTATATGTTCATATTGGACTTGTCTGCCATGTAGCTAGTACTCTTTATATGGATATGTTGGAGTACTCTGCCATGTACCTATCTCTCAGTATATGAACACTTTGGACTCATCTGTCATGTAGCTTGAACTGTGTATATGGAAATGTTTCACTCCTCTGCCATGTATATATACAAGTTGGACTCACCTGCCGTGTAGCTAGTACCCTGTATATGCACATGTTGCACCTCTGCCATGTAGATAGTTCTCAGTATATGAACTCATTGGTCTCATTTGCCATGTGGCTTGAACTGTGCATATGGAAATGATGCACTACTCTGCCATGGAGCTAGCTCTCAGTATATGGACAAGTTGGACTCATATGCCTTGAAGTTATTACCCTGTATATGGGGATGTTGGACTACACTGCCAGGTAGCTAGCTCTCTGTATATGGACATTTTGGACTTGTCTGCCAGGTAGCTAGCTCTCTGTACATGGATATGTTGCACTGATCTGCCAGGTAGGTAGCTTTCTGTATATGAACATATTGGACTTGTCTGTCATGTAGCTAGCTCTCAGTATATGGACATGTTGGACTCATCTGACATGTAGTTAGTATGCTGTATATGGACATGTTGGACTATTCTGCCTTGTAGCTACGTCTTTGTATATGGACATTTTGGACTCGTCTGCCATGTAGCTAACTCTCAGTATAGGGACACATTGGACACATCTGCCATGTAGCTAGATCCCTGTATACGGAAATGTTGCCCTACGATTCCATGTAACCAGCTCTCTGTATATAGACAAGTTGGACTCTGCCTTGTAGCTAGAACTCTGTATATGGAAATGTTGCACTACTCTGCCATGTAGCTAGAGCTCTGTATATGAACATATTGGACTTGTCTGCCATGTAGTTAGCTCTCAGTATATGGACATGTTGGACTCATTTGCCATTTAGCTAGTAGACTGTTGCACTACTCTTCCATGTAGATTGCTAAAAGTATATGAAAACTTTGGAATCATCTGCTATGTAGCTTGAACTGAGTATATGGAAATGATGAACTACTCTGCCATGTAGCTAGCTATTTGTATGTAGACAAGTTGGACTCATCTGCCTTGTAGCTAGGATCCTGTATATGGGCATGTTGCCCTACTCTGCCATGTATCCAGCTCTCTGTATAGAGACAAGTTGGACTCATCTGCCTTGTAGCTAGAACTCTGTATATGGAAATGATGCACTACCAGGCCATGTAGCTAGCTCTCTGTATATAGACCGTTTGGACTTGTCTAACATGTAGCTAGATCTCTGTATATGGATATGTTGACTTGATTTGCCAAGTAGGTAACTTTCTGTATATCAACATATTGGATTTATCTGCCATGTAGCTAGCTCTCAGTATATGGACATGTTGGGCTCATCTGGCATGTAGCTTGTACCCTGTATATGAATATGTTGGACTACTCTGCTTTTACCTAGCTTTCAGTTTATGGACCCGTTAGATATATCTGCCATGTAGATAGAACTCTTTATTTGGCAATTTTGCACTACCCTGCCATAGAGCTAGCTCTCATTATATGAACACGTTGGACTCATCTGCCATGTAGCTTGAACTCTGTATATGGAAATTATGCACTACTCTGCCATGTAGCTACCTCTCTGTATATATACAAGTTGGACTCATCTGCCTTGTAGCTAGAAATCTGCATATGGACATGTTGCACTACCTTGTCATGTAACTAGCTCTCAGTATATGGACATTTTGGACTCATCTGCATTGTAGCTTACTCTCTGTACATGGATATTTTAGATTGATTTGCCAAGTAGGTAGCTTTCTGTATATGTTCATATTGGACTTGTCTGCCATGTAGCTAGCTCACAGTAAATGGACATTTTGGACTCATCTATCACGTAGCTAGTACCCTGTATGTGGACATATTGGACTACTCTGTTTGTAGCTAGCTCTGAATATATGGACACGTTGGACACATCTGCCCTGTAGCTAGTACCATTTATATGGACATGTTGGACAAATCTAGAACTCTGTATATCAAAATATTAAACTACTCTGTCATGTACCTAGCTCTTGGTGCATAGACAAGTTGGACTCATCTGCCTTGCAGCTAGAACTCTGTATTTGGAAATATTGCACTACCCTGCCATATTGCTAACTGTCTGTATATGGACATTTTGGCCTCATCTGCCATGTAGCTAGCTATCTGTACATGGATATGTTGTACTGATTTGACAAGACGGTAACTCTCTGTATATGAACATATTGGACTTGTCTGCTATGTGGTTAGCTCCAAGTTTATGGACACGTTGGAAACATCTACCATGTGGCTAGAACTCTTTATATGGAAATCTTGCATTACCCTGCCATGTAGCTAGTTCTCTGTATATGGACACTTTGGAGTCGACTTCCATGTAGCTAGCTCTCTAAACATGGATATGTTGGACTGATCTGTCAAGCAGATAGCTCTCTGTATATGAACATGTTGGAATACCCTGACATGTAGCTAGCTCTCAGTATATTAACATGTTGGACACATGTTGGACACATCTGCCATTTAGCTATAACTCTCTATGTGGAAATGTTGCACTACTATGTCTTTTGGCTAGCTCACTGTATATAGACAAGTAGGACTCATATGTCTTTTAGCTAAAAATCTCTATATGGATACGTTGCACTATCCTGCCATGTAGTTAGTTCTCTGTATATGGACATTTTTGACTTATCTGCCATGTAGCTAGCTCTCTGTACATGGATATGTTGGAGTAATCTGACATGAAGTTAGCTCTCTGTGTATGAACATATTGGACTTGTCTGCCATGTAGCTAGCTCTCAGTATATTGGCACGTTTGACACATCTGCATTGTAGCTAGAACTCTGTTTATGGAAATGTCGCACTATTCTGTCATGTAGCTAGCTCTCTGAATATAGACAAATAGGACTCATCTGCCTTGCAGCTAGAACCCTATATATGGAAATGTTCCACTACCCTGCCATGTAGCTAGATCTCTGTATATCAACATGTTTGACTACTCTGCCATGTAGCTAGTTCTCAGTATATGAACATGTTGGACACATCTGCCATGTAGCTAGAACTCTGTATATGGTTATGTTGCACTACACTTCCATGTAGCTAGATCTCTATGTATGAACATATTGGACTTGTCTGCCATGTAGCTAGCTCTCAGTATATGGACGTGTGGGACTCATTAGTCAGGGAGCTAGTCCTCTATATATACACATGTTGGACTCATTTACCATGTAGTTAACTCTCAGTAGATGGACAAATTAGACTCATCTGCCATGTTTCTAGTAACCTATATATGGACATGTTGGACTTCTCTGCCGTGGAGCTAGGTCTCAGTATACGGACACATTGGACACATCTGCCATGTAGCTAGAACACTGTATATGGAAATGTTGCACTACCCTGCCATGTAGTTAGCTCTCTATATCAATATATTGAACTTGTCTGTCATGCAGCTAGCTCTAAGTATATGTACACATTGGATATATATGCCATGTATCTACAACTCTGTATATAGAAATGTTGCACTACTTTAACATGTACCTAGCTCTCTGTATATAGACAACTTGGACTCATCTGCTTTGCTGCTAGAACTCGGTATATGGAAATGTTTCACTACACTGACATGTAACTAGCTCTGTGTATATAGACATTTTGGACTCGTCTGCCATATAGCTAGCTCTCTATACATTGATATGTTAATTAATCTGCCAAGTAGGTAGCTCTCTGTATATAAACATATTGCTCTCTGTACATGGATATGTTGGACTGATCTGCCAAGCAGATATCTTTGTTTATATGAACATGTTGAAACACTCTGCCATGTAGCTAGCTCTCAGTATATGGACACTTTAGACACAACTGCCATGTAGCTTGAACTCTGTATATTGAAATGGTTCACTACATTAATATGTAGCTAGCTCTCTGTATATGAACATATAGGACTTGTCTGCCATGTTGCTAGCTCTCTGTATACGGACATGTTGGACTCATTAGCTAGGTTGCTAGTCCTCTATATATACACATGTTGGACTCATTTACCATGTAGTTAACTCTCAGTATATGGACATATTGGACTCATCTGCCATGATACTAGTACCCTGTATGTGGACATGTTGG
>NW_006408916.1:224363-224933 GCF_000296735.1 Chrysochloris asiatica
CTCTGTATATGGTAATATTGCACAACCATGCCATGTAGCTAGCTCTCTGTATATGGACATATTGGACTGATCTGCCAAGTAGGGAGCTCACTATAAATGAACATATTGGACTTGTCTGCCATTCAGCTAGCTCTCAGTATATGGACATGTTTCACACCTCTGCCATGTAGCTAGTACCCTGTATATGGATGTGTTGGACTACTCTGCTATGGAGCTAGCTCTCAGTATATGGACACGTTGGACATATCTGCCATGTAGCCAGAACTATGTATATGGAATTGTTGAAATACTCTGACATGTAGCTAGATCTCTGTGTATAGAAAAGTTGGACTCTTCTGGCTTGTAGCTAAAACTCTGTATATGGAAATGTTACACGACCCTGCACAGTAGCTTACACTCTGTATATGGACATTTTGGTCTTCTCTGCCCAGAAGCTAGCTCTCTGTACATGGATATGTTGGACTGATCTGCCAACTACGGAGTTCACTCTATATGAACATATTGGACTTGTCTGCCATGTAGATAGATCTCAGTATATGGACACATTGGACACATCTACCATGTAGCTAG
>NW_006408916.1:226953-230683 GCF_000296735.1 Chrysochloris asiatica
AGCTAACGCTCAGTATATGGACACGTTGGACACATCTGCCATGGAGCTAGAACTATGTTCATGGAATTGTTGCACTACTTTGCCATGTAGCTAGTTCTCTGTATATAGAAAAGTTAGACTCATCTGACTTGTACCTAGAACTCTGTAAATGGAAATGTTGCACTACCTTGCCATGTAGCTAACTCTCTGTTTATGGACATTTAGGACTCGTTTGCCATGTAGCCAGTTCTCTGTACATGGATATGTTGGACTGGTCTCACAACTATGTAGCTCTCTGTATATGAAGTTATTGGACCTGTCTGCCATGTAGGCAGCTCTCATTATAAGGATATGTTGGACATATCCACCATGTAGCTAGAACTCTGTATATGGAAATGTTGCACTACTCTGCCATGTAGCTAGCTCTCTATATAGAGACAAGTTGGTCTCGTCTGCAATGTAGCTAGCTTTCTGTATATGGATATTTTGGACTCGTCTGCCACATAGCTAGCTCTCTGTATATGAACATATGGGACTTGTCTGCCATGTAGCTAGCTCTCAAAATATTGATACGTTTGACACATCTGCCATTTAACTAGCTCTCTGTATATGAACATATTAGATTTGTCTGCCATGTAGCAAGCTCTCAGTATATGGACACGTTGGATACATCTGCCATGTAGGTAGAACTCTGTATATGGAAATGTTGCAATACTCTTCCATGTAGCGATCTCTCTGTACATCTACAAGTTGGACTCATCTGCCTTATAGTTAGAACTATGTATATGGAAATGTTGCACTACACTGATATGTACCTAGCTCTCTATGTATTGACATTATGGACGAATTTACCATGTAGTTAGCTCTCTGTGCATGGATATGTTGGACTGATCTGCTAAGTAGGTCGCTCTCAGTATTTGAACATATTGGAATTGTCTGTCATGTAGGTAGCTTTCAGTATATAGACAAGTTGGACTCATCTGTCTTGTAGCTAGAATTCTGTATATGGAAATGTTGCACTACCCTGCCATGTAACTAGCTCTCTGCATATGGACATTTTGGACTCAACAGACATGTAGCTAGTTCTCTGTACATGGATATGTTGGACTGATCTGCCAAGTAAGGAGTTTTCTGTATATAAGCATATTGGACTTGTCTGCCATGTAACTAGAAGCTGCATATGGAAATGTTGCGCTACCCTGCAATGAAGCTAGCTCTCTTTCTGTGGATATCTTGGACTCGTCTGCCATTTAGCTCGCTCTCTGTACATGTATATGTTGGGCTGATCTGTCAAGTTGGTAGCTATGTGTATATGAACATATTGGACTTGTCTGCAATGCAGCTAACTCTCAGTATATGAACACGTTGGACACATATGCCATTTAGCTAAACTCTGTATATGGAAATGTTGCACTATTCTTCCATGTAGCTAGCTCTCTGTCTATAGACAAGTATTACTCATTATCCTTGTAGCTAGAACTTTGTATCTGGAAATGTTGCACTACCATTCCATGTAGTTAGCTCTCTGAATATAGACAAGTTGGACTCATCTGCCTTGTACCTAGAACTCTGTATATGGTAATATTGCACAACAATGCCATGTAGCTAGCTGTTTGTATATGAACATATTGGACTCTTCTGCCAGGTAGCTATATCTCAGTATATGGACATGTTGGACTCATCTGCCATGTAGCTAATACCCTCTATATGGACATGTTGGACTACTCTGCCGTGTAGCTAGCTCTCAGTATATGGACACGTTGGAAACATCTGCCATGTAGCTAGAACTATGTATATTGAATTGTTGCTCTACTCTTCCATGTAGCTAGCTCTCTGTAGATAGAAAAGTTGGACTCATCTGGCTTGTAGCTAGAACTCTGTATATGGAAATGTTGCACTACCCTCCCATGTATCTAGTATCCTGTATATGGACATGTTGGACTACTCTGCCATGTAGTTTGCTCTCAGTATATGGACACGTTGGACATATCTGCCATGTAGCAACAACTATATATATGGAAACGTTGCACTACTCGGCCATGTAGCTAACTCAGTATATGGACACTTTGGACTCGTCTGCCATGTAGCTAGCTCCCTGTATATGGATATGTTGGACTCATCTGACAGGTAGGTAGCTCTCTGTATATGAACATATTGGACTTGTATGCCATGTAGTTAGCTCTCAGTATATGGATACGTTGGACACATATACCACGTAGTTAGAAGTCTGTATATGGAAATGTTGCCCTACCCTGCCATAGACCTAGCTCTCTGTATATATGGACATTTTGGACTCGTCTGCCATGTAGCTAGCTCTCTGTACGTGTATATGTTGGACTGATCTGCCAAGTAGGTCTCTCTATGTATATTAACATATTGGACTTGTCTGCCATGTAGCTAGTCCTCAGTATATGGACACGTTGCACACATATGCCATGTAATGAGAACTCTGTATTGGAAATGTTGCATTACTCTGTCATGTTTCTAGTTCTTTGTATATAGCAAGTTGGACTTCTCTGCCTTGTAGCTAGAAGTCTGTATATGGAAATGTTGCACTACCCTGCCATGTAGCGAGCTCTTTGAGTATGTCCATTTTGGGCTTGTCTGCCATGTAGCAAGATCTCTGTACATGAACATATTGGACTTGTCGACCATGTAGCTAGCTCTCAGTAGTTTGCCATGTTTGTCACATCTGCCATGTAACTAGAACACTGTATATGGACATGTTGGACAACTCTGCAAAGTAGCTAGCTCCCAGTATATGAACATTTTAGACTTATCTGTCATGTAGCTTGAACTCTGTATATGGACATGATGCATTACCCTTCCATGTAGGTAGCTCTCTGTATATGGACATTTTAAACTCGTCTGCCATATTGCTAGCTGTCTGTACATGGATATGTTGGATAGATCTGCCAAGTAGGTATTTTTCTGTTTGGGAACATATTTGACTTTCTTCCATGTACCTATCTCTCAGTACATGGACACGTTGGACACATCTTCCATGTTGCTAGCTCTTTGTACGTGGATGTATTGGACTGATCTGCCAAGTAGGTATCTCTCTGTATATGAACTTATTGGACTTGTCTGCCATGTAGCTAGCTATCAGTATATGGACATGTTGGACTCATCTGTCAAGAAGCTAGTACCCTGTATATGGACATGTTGAACTACTCTGCATTGTAGCTAGCTCTCAGTGTATGCATACGTTGGAAACATCTGCCATGTAGCTAAAACTCTGTGTATGGATATGTTGCACTACCCTGCCGTGTAGCTATGTAGTATATGGACGTTTTGGACTCGTATGCCATGTAGCTAGCTTTCTGTGCATGGATATGTTTGACTGACCTTCCAAGTAGGTAGCTCCCTGTATATGAACATATTGGACTTGTCTTCCATGTGTCTATCTCTGTATATGGACACATCTGCCATGTTGCTAGAACTCTGTATATGGGCATTTTGGACTCATCCGCCATGAAGCTAGTACCCTATATATGGACATGTTTGACTACTCTGCCAAGTAGCAGCTCTCAGTATATGGACACATTTGACACATCTGCCATGTAGCTAGAACACTGTATATGGAAATGTTGCACTCCCCTGCCATATAGCTAGCTCTCTTTATATGAACATATTGGACTTGTCTGTCATATAGCTAGCTCTAAGTATATGGACACATTGGACACATCTGCCATGTAGCTAGAACTCTGCATATGGAAATGTTGCACCACCCTTCCATGTAGTTAGGTCT
>NW_006408916.1:231713-234138 GCF_000296735.1 Chrysochloris asiatica
GATCTGCCATATAGTTAGCTCTCTGTATATGAACATATTGAACTTGTCTGCCATGTAGGTAGCTCTCAGTACATGTATATGTTGGACACATCTGCAATGTAGCTATTACTCTGTATATTGAAATATTGCACTACCGTGCCATGCAGCTAGGTCTCTGTATAAGGAAATTTTGGACTCGTCTGCCATGTAGGTACCTCTCTGTACATGGATATATTGGACTGATCTGCCACATAGGCAGCTTTCTGTATATGAACATACTTGACTTGTCTGTCATGTAGCTAGCTCTCAGTATTTGATCATGTTGGACTAATCTACCATGTAGCTAGTGCCCTTTATATGGACATGTTGTATTACTCTGCATGTAGCTCACTCTTAGTATAAGAACACACTGGACACATCTGCCATGCAGCCGGAACTCTGTATATGGAAATGTTGCACTACTCTGCCATGTTCCCAGCTTTCTGTATATAGACAAGTTGAACTCAACAGCCTTGTAGCTAAAACTCTGTATATGGAAATGTTGCACTACCCTCCCATGTAGCTAACTCTCTGTATATGGACATTTTGGACTCGTCTGCCATGTAGCTAACTCTCTGTACATGGATATGTTGGACTGATCTGACAAGCAGATAGCTCTCTGTATATAAACATGTTTGAGTTGTCTGCTATGTAGATATCTGTCTGTATATGGACATTTTGGTTTCGTCTGCCATGTAGCTAGCTCTTTGTACATGGATATGTTGGATTGATTTGACAAGTAGGTAGCTCTCTGTATATGAACATATTGGACTTGTCTGCCATGTAGCTAGCTCTCAGTATATGGACATGATGGACTCATCTGGCATGTAGCTTGTACCCTATATATAGACATATTGGACTTCTCTGCTTGTATCTAGCCCTCAATTAATGGACACGTTGGACATATCTGCCATATAGATAGAACTCTTTATTTGGAAAAGTTACACTTCCTTGCCATGTAGCTATCTCTCTGTATATGGACAATTTGGACACGTTGGACTCATTTGCCAAGTAGCGAGTAATTTTTTTATGGACATGTTGGCCCACGCTGCCATGTAGCTAGCTCTCAGTATATGACCACTTTGGATTCATCTGCCATGTAGACTGAACTCTATATATGGAAAAGATGCACTACTCTGCCAAGTAGCTAGCAATCTGTATATGTACATTTTGGACTCATCTGCCATGTAGCTAGCTCTCTGTGCATGGATATTTTAGACTGATCTGTCATGTTGGTAACTCTCAGTATATGGACATGTTGGACACATCAGCCTTGTAACTAGAACTCCGTATATGGAAATGTTGCACTACTCTGCCATATACCTAGCTCTCTGTATATGGACAAGTTGGGATAATCTGTCTTGTAGCTAGAACTCTGTATATGGAAATGTTGCACTATCCTGCCATGTCATTTTGGACTCGTCTGCCATGTAGCTAGCTCACTGTACATGGATATGTTGCACTGATCTGCCAAGTAGGTAGCTCTTTTTATATGAACATATTGATCTTGTCTGACATGTAGCTGTCTTTCTAGTACATGTGCGTGTTGGACTCATCTGCCTTGTAGTTAGAACTCTGTATATGGAAATGTTGCACTACCCTGCCATGTAGTTACCTCTCCGTACATGGATATGTTGGACTGATCTAAAAGTAGGTAGCTCTCTGTATATGAACATATTGGATTTTT
Source organism: Chrysochloris asiatica (assembly GCF_000296735.1). Classification (NCBI taxonomy): domain Eukaryota; kingdom Metazoa; phylum Chordata; class Mammalia; order Afrosoricida; family Chrysochloridae; genus Chrysochloris; species Chrysochloris asiatica. The sequence continues at coordinate 233,419 of NW_006408916.1, forward strand.
CGGCCATGTAACTAGCTATCAATAAATGGACATGTTGGATTAATTAGCATGGTAGCTAGTTCCCTTGTCTGTATATAGACAAGTTGGAGTGATCTGCCTTGTAGCTAGAACTCTATATATGGAAATGATGGACTACCTTGCCATGTAGCTAGCTCTCTCTATATGGTCATTTTGTACTTGTCTGCCATGTGGCTAGCTCTCTGTACATGGATATGTTGGACTGATCTGCCAAGTACGTAGCTATTTGTATGTGAACATATTGGACTTGTCTGCCATGTAGCGAGCTCACAATATATGGACATGTCGGACTCATTAGCCAGGTAGCTAGTATTCTTTATATGGACATGTTGGACTAATCTGCCATGAAACTAGCTCTCAGTATATGAACACTTTGGATTCATCTGCCATGTAGCTTGAACTGTGTATATGGAAATGATGTACTACTCTGCCATGTAGGTAGCTCTCAGTATATAGACATGTTGGACTCATTAGCCAGGTAGCTAGTACTCTTTATATGGACATGTTGGACTACTCTGCCATGTAGCTAGCTCTCAGTATACACACACTTTGGAATTATCTGCCTTGTAGCTTGCACTCTGTGTATGGATATGAGGAATTACTCGGCCATGTAGCTAGCTCTCTGTATATAGACAAGTTGGACTAATCTGCCTTGTGGCTAGAACTCTCTATATGGACATGTTGGACTATTCTGCCATGTAG
>NW_006408916.1:234428-239954 GCF_000296735.1 Chrysochloris asiatica
CGAGGGTGTAAATCTTTATGGGAGTAGAAAGCCTCATCTTTCTCCCGCGGAGCAGCTGGTAGTTTCGAACCGCTGACCTTAAGGTTCGCAGCCAGATTCGTAACCACTACGCTACCAGAGCTCCTTGTAGCTAGCTCTCTCTATATAGAAAAGTTGGACTTATCTGCCTTATGGCTAGAACTCTGTATTTGGAAATGTTGCACTACACTGCCATGTAGCTAGCTCTCTGTTTATAGACAAGTTGGACTCATCTACCTTGTAGCTAGAATTCTGTATATGGAAATATTGCACTACCGTGTCATGTACCTCGCTCTCTGTATATGGACATTTTGAACTCATCTGCCATGTAGCTAGCTCTGTGTGCATGGATATGTTGGATTGATCTACCAAGTAAGTATCTCTCTGTATATCAATATATTGTACTTGTCTGCCATGTAGCTAGCTCTCAGTATATGGACATGTTGGACTCATCTAGTATGTCACTTGTACCCTGCATATGGACATGTTGGACTACTCTGCTTGTACCTAGCTTTCAGTTTATGGACATGTTGGACATATCTGCCATCTAGATAGCACTCTTTATTAGGAAATGTTGTACTTCACTGCCATGTAGCTATCTCTCTGTATAGGGACATTTCGGATTCTTCTGCCATGTAGCTAGCTCTCTGTGTATGACTAAGTTGGACTCATCTGCCATGTTGTTATTACCCTGTATATGGAAATGTTGGACTACCCGGCCATGTAGCTAGCTATGTACATAGACAAGTTGGACGCATCTGCCTTGTAGTTAGAACTCTGTATATGGAAATGTTGCACTACCCTGCCATGTAGCTAGCTCTCTGTATATGGACATTTTGGACTCGCCTGCCATGTAGCTAGCTCTCTGTGCATGGATATGATGGACTGATCTGCCAAGTAGGTAGCTCTCTGTATATGAACATATTGGATCTTTCTGCCATGTATCTAGCTCTCAATATATGGACACATTGGATCAATTAGCCTGGTAGTTAGTTCCCTTGTCTGTATATAGACAAGTTGGATTCATCTGCCTTGTAGCTAGAACTTTATATATGGAAATGTTGGACTACACTGCCAGGTAGCTAGCTCTCTGTATATGGACATTTTGTACTTGTCTGCCATGTAGCTTGAACCCTCTATATGGAAATGATGCACTACTGTGCCATGTAGCTAGCTCTCAGTATATAGAAATGTTGGATTCATTAGCCTGGTAGCTAGTACTCTTTATATGGACAAGTTGGACTCCTCTGCCATGTAGCCAACTCTCAGTATATGAACACTTTGGACTCATCTGTCATGTAGCCTGAACTCAGTATACGGAAAAGATGCATTACTATGCCATGTAGCTAGCTCTTTGTTTATGGACATTTTGTACTCGTCTGCCATGTATCTAGCTCTCTGTGCATGGGTATTTTAGACTGATAAGCCATGTAGCTAGTTCTCAGTATATGGACACGTTGGACACCTCAGCCATGTAGCTAGAACTCCATATATGGAAATGTTGCACTAATCTGCCATGTAGCTACCTGTCTGTATATAGCCAAGTTGGACTCATTTGCCTAGTAGCTTGAACTCTGCATATGGAAATGTTGCACTACAATGCCATGTAGCTAGCTCTTTTATATGGACATTTATGGAAATGTTGGACTAACTGGTCATGTAGCTAGCTCTGTATATAGACAAGTTGGAGTCATCTGCCTTGTAGTTAGAGCTCTGTATATGGAAATGTTGCACGACTCTGCCATGTAGCTAGCTCTCTGTATATGGACATTTTGGACTTGCCTGCCATGTAGCTAGCTCTCTGTATATGGATATGTTGGACTTATCTTCCAAGTAGGTAGCTCTCTCTATATGAACATATTGGATTATTCTGACATGTAGCTAGATCTCAATACATGGACACGTTGGATTAATTAGCCTGGTAGTTAGTTGCCTTGTCTGTATATAGACAAGTTGGACTCATCTGCCTTGTAGCTAGAACTCTATATATGAAAATGTTGGACTACACTGCCATGGATATGTTGGATTGATCTGCCAAGTACGTAGATATCTTTATATGAACATATTGGACTTGTGTGCCCTGTAGCTAGCTCTCAATATATGGACATGTCGTACTCATTAGCCAGGTAGATAGTACTCTTTATATGGACATGTTGGACTACTCTGACATGTAGCTAGCTCTCAGTATATGAACACTTTGTACTTATCTGACTTGTTGCTTGCACTCTGTGTATGGTTATGATGCACTACTCTGCCATGTAGCTAGCTCTCTCTATATAGACAAGTTGGACTTATCTGCCTTTTGACTAAAACTCTGTATATGAACATATTGGAATACTCTGCCATGTAGCTAGCTCTCAGTATATGGACACATTGGACACATATGCCATGTACCTAGAATGCTGTATATGGACATGTTGGACTACTCTGCCATGTATCTAGCTCTCTGTGTAGGGACAGTTTGGACTCGTCTGCCATGTAGCTAGCTCTCTGTAGAGGGATATGTTGGACTGATCTGCCAAATAGGTAGCTATCTGTATATGAACATGCTTGACTTCTCTGCCATGTAGCTAGCTCTCAGTATATGGACACGTTGGACTTATTAGCAAAGTAGCTAGTACTTTTTATATGGACATGTTGGCCTATGCTGCCATGTAGCTAGATCTAAGTATATGAACACTTTGGAATCATCTGCCATGTAGCCTGACCTCGGTATATGGAAAAGATGCATTACTCTGCCATGTAGCTTGCTCTCTGAATATGGACATTTTGGTCTCGTCTGGCATGTAGCTTGATCTGTATACATGGATATGTTGCATAGATCTGCCAAGTAGGTAGCTCTCTGTATATGAACATATTGAATTTGTCTGACATGTAGCTATCTCTCAGTATATGTGCATGTTGGACTCATCTGCCATGTGGCTAGTACCCTGTATATGGAAATGTTGGACTACCCGGCCATGTAGCTAGCTCTGTATATAGACAAGTTGGACTCATCTGCCTTGCAGTTAGAACACTGTATATGGAAATGTTGCACTACCCTGCCATGTAGCTAGCTCTCTGTATATATACATTTGGACTCGCTTGCTATGTAGTTAGCTCTCTGTACATGGATATGTTGGATTGATCTGGCAAGTAGGTAGCTCTGTGTATATGAACATATTGGATTTTCCTACTATGTAGCTAGCTCTCAATATATGGACACATTGGATTAATTAGCCTGGTATCTAGTACACTTGTCTGTATATAGACGTTAGACTCATCTGCCTTGTAGCTAGAACTCTATGTATGGAAATGTTGGTCTACACTGCCATGTAGCTAGCTCTCTGTATATGGACATTTTATACTTGTCTGCCATGTAGCTAGCTCTCTGTACATGGATATGTTGGACTTATCTGCCAAGTACGTAGCTATCTCTATGTGAACATATTGGACTTGTCTGCCATGTAGTTAGCTCTCAATATAAGGACATGTTGGACTCATTAGCCAGGTAGCTAATACTCTTTATATGGACATGTTGGACTACTCTGCCATGTAGCTAGCTCTCAGTATATGAACACTTTGGACTCATCTGCATTGTAGCTTGAACTCTCTGTATATGGAAATAATGCACTACTCTGCCATGTAGCTAGCTCTCACTATATGGACATGTTGGACTCATTAGCAAGGTAGCTAGTACTCTTTATATGGACATTTTGGAATACTCTGCCATGGAGCTAGCTCTCAGTATATGAACACTTTGGACTCATCTGCCTTGTAGCTTTAACTCTGTGTATGGAAATGATGCACTACTCTGCCATGTAGCTAGCGCTCTATATATAGACAAGTTGGATTCATGTTCCTTGTGGCGAGAACTCTGTATATGGAAATGTTGAACTACCCTGCCATGGAGCTTGCTCTCTGTATATGGACATTTTTGACTCGTCTGACATGTCGTTAGCTCTCTCTGCATGGATATTTTAGACTGATCTGTCTGGTAGGTAGCTCTCAGGATATGGACACATCGGTCACATCTGCCATGTAGCTAGAGCTCTGTATATGGAAATGTTGCACTACGCTGCCCTATAGCTAGCTCTCTGTATATAGACAAGTTGGACTTATCTGTCTTGCAGGTAGAACTCTGTATATGGAAATGTTGCACTACGCTGTCATATAGCTAGCTCTCTGTATATGGACATTTTGGACTCATCTGCCTTGTAGCTAGAACTCTGTATACGGAAATGTTGCACTACCCTGTCATGTAGCTAACTCTCTGTATACGGACATTTTGGACATGTCTGCCATGTAGCTTGCTATTTGTATATGGATATGTTGGACTAATCTGCCAAGTAGGAAACTCTCTGTATATGAACACATTGGACTTGTCTGCCATGAAGCTAGCTCACAGTATATAGGTAAATGGGACTCATCTGACTTGTAAATAGAATTCTGTATATGGAAATATTACACTACCCTCACATGTAGCTAACTCTCTGTATATGGACATTTTGGACTTTTCTGCTATGTAGCTAGCTCTTTGTATATGGATATGTTTGACTGATCTCCCAATAGGTAGCTCTTTGTATGTGAACATACTGTACTTGTCTGCCATCTAGTTTGTTCTCAGTATATGGACATGTTGGACTCATCAGCTATGTAGCCAGTACCCTGTATATGGACATGTTGGACTGTTCTGCGATGTAGTTAGCTCTCAGAATATGGACACATTGGACACATCTGCCATATAGCTAGAACTCTGTATATGGAAATGTTGCTCTACTCTGCCATGTTGATACCTCTCTGTATATAGACAATTAGGACTCATCTGCCTTGTAGTTAGAACTCTGTATATGTAAATGTTGCACTACCCTGCCATGTGGATAACTCATTTTGGACTTTACTGCCATGTAGCTAGTTCTATGTACATAGCTATGTAGGACTGATCTGCCACGTAGGTAGCTCTTTGTATATGAACATATTGGACTTATCTGCCATGTAGTTTGCTCCCAGTATATCGACATGTTGGAAACATCTGTAGAGTAGCTAGCGCTCAGTATATGGACTTGTTGGACTAATCTGCTATGTAGTTAGTACTCTGTATATGGACATGTTGTACAGTTCTGCCATGTAGTTAGCTCTCAGTATATGGACATGTTGGCCTCATTAGCCAGGTAGCTAGTAACATGTACATGGACATGTTGGACTACTCATCCATTTAGCTAGCTTTGTATGTATAGACAAATTGGACTCATCTGACTTGTAACTAGAACACTGTATATGAAATGTTGCACTACGTTACCGTGTAGCTAGCTCTCTGTACACGCACATTTTGGAGTCGTCTGCCTTGTACCTAGCTCTATGTACACAGATATGTTGGAAAGATCTGCCAATTAGATAGCTCTTTTTATATGAACATATTGGCCTTGTCTGCCATGTACCTAGCTCTCAGCATATGGACACGTTGGACACATCTGCCATGTAGCTAATCCTCTTTATATGGACATGTTGGACTACTCTGCCATGTAGCTA
>NW_006408916.1:240219-242372 GCF_000296735.1 Chrysochloris asiatica
ATCTCTGTATATGGAAATTTTGCACTACCCTGCCTTGTAGCTAGCTCTCTGTATATAGACAAGTTGGACTCATCTATCTTTTAGTTAGAACTCTGTATATGGAAATGTTGCTCTACCCTGCCATGTAGTTAGCTCTCTTTATACACAAGTTGGACTCATCTGCCTTATAGCTAGAATTCTGTTATGGAAACATTGCACTACCCAGCCATGTAGCTAGCTTTCTATCTATAGACAAGTTGGACTCATCTGCCATGTAGCTAGTACCCTGTATATGGACATGTTGGACTACTCTGCCATGTAGCTAGCTCACAGTATATGGTCATGTTGGACACATCTGCCATGTAGGTAGAACTCTGTATATGGAAATGTTGCACTACTCTGCCATGTAGGAAGCTCTCAGTATATAGACAATTTGGACTCATTTGTCTTGTAGATAGAACTGTTTATGTGGATATGTTGCAATACCCTGTCATGTAGCCTGCTCTCTTTACATAGACAAGTTGGACTAATCTGCCTTGTAGCTAGAACTCTGTATATGGAAATGGTGCAATACCCTGCCAGTTAGCTAGCTCTCTATATATTGACATGTTGGACTCCTCTGCCATGTAGCTAGTACACTTTATATGGATATTTTGGACTCCTTTGCCATATAGCTAACTCTAAGTATACGGACTCATTGAACACATCTGCCATGTAGCTAGAACTCTGTATATGAACATATTTAATTATCTGTCATGTAGCTAGCTCTCAGTATATGGACATGTTGGACTCATTAGCCAGGTAGCTAGTATTCTTTATATGGGCAGGTTGGACTACTCTGTTATGTAGCTAGCTCTCAGTATATTGACATTTTGGATTTTTCTGCGATGTAGCTTGAACTCTGTATACGGAAATATTGCACTGCTCTGCCCTGTAGCTAGCTCTCTGTATATAGAAAAGTTTTACTCATCTGCCTTGCAGCTAGAACTCTGTATATTGAAATTTTGCACAAGCCTGCCATGTAGCTAGCTCTCTGTACATGGATATGTTGCACTGATCTGCTAAATAGGTAGCTCTCTGTATATGAACATATTGGACTTGTCTGCCTTGTAGCTTTCACTCAGTATATGGACACGTTGGACACATTTGCCATGTAGCTGGAAATCTGTATTCGGACATGTTAGACTACTCTGCGATGTAGCTAGCTCTCAGTATATGCACACTTGGGACTTATCTGGCATGTAGCTAGAACTCTGTATATGGAAATGATGCACTACTCTGCCATGTAGTTAGCTCTCTGTATATAGACAACTTGGACTCATCTGCCTTGTAGCTAGAACTCTGTATATGGAAATATTGTACTACCCTGTCATGTAGCTCTCAGTATATGGAAACATTGGACACATCTGCCATGTAGTTAGAAATCTGTATATGGAAATGTTGCACTACTCTGCCATGTAGCTACCTCTCTTCTTATACACAAGTTGGACTAATCTGCCTTGTAGCTAGAACTCTATATAAGGACATGTTTACTTCCCTGACATGTAGCTAGCACTCCATATATTGAAATTTTGGACTCATAGGACATGTAGCTACCTCCTGTACATGGATATATTGGACTGATCTGCCAAGTAGGTAGCTCTCTGTATATGAACATATTGGACTTGTCTGTCTTGTAGCAAGCTCTAAGGATATGGGCACCTTGCATACATCTGCCATGTATCTAGAACTCTGTGTATGGAAATTTTGCACTACCCTGCCATGTAGCTAGCTCTCTGTATATTGACATTTTGGACTCGTATGCCATGTAGCTAGGTCTGTGTACATTGATATGTTGGACTGATCTGACAAATAGGTAGCTCTTTGTATATGAACATATTGGAGTTGTCTGACATGTAGCTAGCTCTGAGCATATGGGCACGTGGGACACATCTGCCATGTAGCTAGTACTTTTTATTTGGACATGTTGGACTACTCTGTTATGTAGCTAGCTCTCAGTATATGAACACTTTGGACTCATCTGCCTTGTAGCTTGAAATCTGTATATTGATTTGATGCATGGCTCTTCCATGTAGCTAGTTCTCTGTGTATGGACTCATCTGCCTTGTAACTAGGAACCTGTATTTGGACATGTTGGACTACTCTTCCATTTAGATAGTTCTCAGTATATGTAC
>NW_006408916.1:242702-246958 GCF_000296735.1 Chrysochloris asiatica
AGCTAGAACCCTGTATATGGAAATGTTGCACTACCCTGACATGAAGCTAGCTCTCTGTACATGGATGTGTTGGAATGATTTGCCAAGTAGTTAGCTCTCTCTATGTGAACTTATTGAACTTGTCTGCCATGTAGTTAGCTCTCAGTATATGGACACGTTGGACATATGTGCCATGTAGCTTGAACTCTGTATACAGAAATATGGCATTACTCTGCCATGTAGCTTGCTCTCTGTATATAGACAAGTTGGACTCATCTGCCTTGTAGCTAGAACTCTGTATATGGAAATGTTGCAATACCCTGCCATGTAGCTATCTCTCTAAATATGAACATATTGGTCTTGTCTGCCATGTAGCTAGCTCTCAGTATATGGACATATTGGACTACTTTGCCATATAGCAGGTTCTCAGCATATGGACACGTTGGACTCATTAGCCAGGTAACTAGTACTGTTTCTATGGACATTTTGGACTACTGTGCCAAGTAGCTAGCTCTCAGTATATGAACACTTTGGATTCATCTTCCATGAAGCTTAAACTCTGTATATGCAAATGATACAGTTCTCTGCCATGTTGCTAGCTCTCTGTATATGGACATTTTGTACTCGTCTGACATGTAACTAGCTCTCTGTTCATGGATATTTTGGACTGATCTGACTTGTAGCTAGCTCTCACAATATGGACACGTTGTTCACATCTGCCATGTAGCTAGAACTCTATATATGGAAATGTTGCAGTACTCTCCCATGTAGTTAGTTCTCTGTACATGTATATGTTCGACTGAGCTGCCAAGTAGCTACCTCTCTGTACATGGATATGTTGGAATGATTTGCCAAGTAGGTAGATCTCTGTATATGAACATATAGGACGTGTTTGCCATGGAGCTAGCTTTCATTATTTGGACATGTTGGACTCATCTGCCACGTAGCTAGAACCCTGTGTATGGACATTTTGGACTCGTCTGCCATGTAACTAGTACTCAGTATATGGAAATGTTGGACATATCTGACATGTAGTTAGAACTATGTATATGGAAATGCAGCAGTACTCTGCCATGTAGTTAGCTCTCCGTATATAGCTAAGTTGGACTCATCTTCCTTGCAGCTAGAACTCTGTATATGGAAATGTTGGATTACCCTGACATGTAGCTAGCTTTCGGTATATGAACATTTTGGACTTGTCTGCCACGTAGGTAGCTCTCAGTATATGGACATGTTGGACTCCTATACCATGTAGCTAGTACCCTGTATATGAACATGTTGGACTACTTTACCATGTTGCTCGCTCCCAGTATATGGACACATTGGACATATCTGCCATGTAGCTAGAACTCTGTATATGGAAATGATGCATTACTCTGCCATGTAGCTAGCTCTCTATATATAGACAAGTTGGTCACATCTACCATGTAACGAGAACTCTGTAAATGTATATGTTGGACTGATCTGCCAAGTAGGTAACTTTTTTGTATATGAACATAATGGATTTGTCTGTTGTGTAGCTAGCACTCTGTACATGGCTATTTTGGACTGATCTGCCATGTAGGTAGCTCTCAGTATATGGATACGTTGCACACATCTGCCAAGTAGCTAGAATTCTGTGTATGGAAATGTTGCACTACTCTGCCATGCAGCTAGCCCTCTGTATATAGCAAGTTGGAATCATCTGCCTTGTAGCTAGAACTCTGTATATGGAAATGTTGCCCTACACTGCCATGTAGCTAACTCTCTGTATATTGACATTTTGGACTTGTATGGAAATGTTGCAGTAGTCTCCCATGTAGCTAGTTCTCTGTACATGCATATATTCGACTGATCAGCCAAGTAGCTACCTCTCTGTATATGGATATATTGGAATGATTTAGCAAGTAGGTAGATCTCTGTATATGAACATATAGGACTAGTACCTTGTATATGGAAATGATGCACTACTCTGCCATGTAGCTAGCTCTCAGTATATAGATATTTTGGACTCGTCTGCCATGTACCTAGCTCTCTGTATATGGATATGTTGGAATGATCTGCCAAGTAGTTAGCTTTCTGTATGTGAACATATTGGACTTGTTTGCCATGAACCTAGCTCTCAGTATATGGACATGTTGATCTCATTTGCCATGTAGCTACTACCCTGTATATGGACATGTTGAACTACTCTGCCATGTAGCTGGCTCTCAGTATATAGTCATTTTGGACTCGTCTGCCATGTAACTAGTTCTTTGTATTTGGAAATGTTGGACAAATCTGACACGTAGTAAGAACTCTGGATATGGAAATGCTGTAGTACTCTGCCATGTACTTAGCTCTCTAAATATAGACAAGTTGGACTCATCTGCCTTGCAGCTAGAACTTTGTATATGGAAATGTTGGACTACCCTGCCATGTAGCTAGCTTTCTGTATATGAACATTTTGGACTTGTCTGCCAATTAGGTAGCTCTCAGTATATGGACATGTTGGACTCCTGTACCATGTAGCAGTACCCTGTAAATGGACATGTTGGACTACATTGCCAAGGTGCTAGCTCTCAGTATATGGACACATTGGACATATCTGCCATGTAGCTAGAGTTCTGTAAATGAAAATGTTGCTGTACTCTGCCATGTAGCTAGCCCTCTGTATATAGCAAGTTGAACTCATTTGCCTTGTAGCTAGAAATCTGTATATGGAAATGTTGCAGAACTCTGCCATGTAGCTAGCTCTCTGTAATAGGCAAGTTGGACACATCTACCATGTAGCGAGAACTCTGTACATGGATATGTTGGACTGATCTGTCAAGTAGGTAGCTTTTTTTGTATATGAACATATTGGATTTGTCTGCTGTGTAGCTCGCAGTCTGTACATGGATATTTTGGACTGATCTGCCATGTAGGTAGCTCTCAATATATGGAAACGTTGCAAACATCTGCCATGTAGCTAGAATTCTGTATATGGAAATGTTGCTGTACTAGGCCATGTAGCTAGCCCTCTGTATATAGCAAGTTGAACTCATCTGCCTTGTAGCTAGAACTCTGTATATGGAAATGTTGCATTACCCTGCCATGTAGCTAATTCTCTGTATATTGACATTTTGGACTCGTATGCCAAGTAGCTAGCTCTCTGTACATGGATATGTTGGACTGATCTACCAAGTAGGTAGCTCTCTGTATATGAACATATTGGACTTGTATGTAATGTAGCTAGCTCTCAATATAATGGCATGTTGGACTCATCTACCATGTACCTAGTATACTGTATATGGATATATTGGACTACTCTGCCAAGTAGCTAGCTCTCAATATATGGACTCGTTGGAAATATCCGCCATGTAGCTAGAACTCTGTATATGGAAATGATGCACTACCCTGCCATGTAACTAGCTCTCTGTATATGGAAATTTTGGACTCATATGCCATGTAGCTAGCTCTCTGTACATGGATATGTTTGACTGATCTGCCAAGTAGGTAGCTCTCTGTATATGAATATATTGGACTGATCTGCCTTGTAGGTACCTCTCAGTACATGGACACGTCGGACACATCTGCCATATAGCTAGAACTCTGTATATGGAAATGAAGTACAACTCTGTCATGTATCTAGCTCTCTGTATATGGACATTTTTGATTCATCTGCAATGTAGCTCGTACCCTGTATATGGACATCTTGGACTCCTCTGCCATGTATCTAGCTCTAAGTATATGGACACGTTGGACACATCTGCCATGTAGCTAGAACTCTGTATTTGGACATTTTGGACTCTTCTGACATGTAGTTAGCTCTGTGCATGGATATTTTGGTCTGATCTACTTTGTAGTCAGCTCTCAGTATATGGACACGTTGGACAACACTGCCATATAGTTAGAACTCTATATATGGAAATGTTGCATTACTCTGCTATGTAGCTAGTTCTCTATATATGAACATATTGGACTTCGCTCCAATGTAGCTATCTCTCAGTATATGCACATGTTGGACTAATATGCCATGTAGCTAGTACCCTGTATATGGACATGTTCGACTACTCTGCCAGTTGGCATCATCTGCCATGTAGGTAGCTCTCTGTTCATGGATATGTTGGACTGATCTGCCAAGTAGATAGCTCTCTGTTTATGAACATATTGGATTCATCTTCCATGTGGCTTACTGTCAGTATATGGACATGTTGGACGCATCTGCCATGTAGATAGATCTCAATTCATGGATATGTTGTACTGATCTGCCAAGTAGGTAGCTCTCTGTATATGAACATATTGGACTTGTCTGCCATGTAGCTAGCTCTCTGTAT
>NW_006408916.1:247058-253851 GCF_000296735.1 Chrysochloris asiatica
ATGGATATGTTGTACTGATCTGCCAAGTAGGTAGCTCTCTGTATATGAACATATTGGACTTGTCTGCCATGTAGCTAGCTCTCTGTATATAGACAATTTGGACTCATCTGCCTTGTAGCTAGAACTCTGTAGATGGAAATGTTGGACTACCCTGTCATGTAGCAAGCTCTCTGTATATAAACAGGTTGGACTCATCTGCCTTGTAGCTTGAACTCTTTATATGGAAATGTTGCACTTCCCTGCCATATAGCTAGCTCTTAATATATGGACACGTTGGACACATCTACCATGTAGCTAGAACTCTGTATGGAAATGTTGCACTCCCCTGCCATGTAGCTACCTCTTAGTATATGGACACATTGGACATGTCTGCCTTGTAGCTAGAACTCTGTATATGGACATGTTGCACTACTCTGCCATGTAGCTAGCTCTCTGTATATAGACAAGTTGGACTCATCTGCCTTGTAGCTACCACCCTGTATATGAAAATGTTGCACTACCCTGCCAAGGAGCTAATTCTCTGTATTTGAATATAATGGAATTGTGTGCCATGTAACTAGCTCTCAGTATATTGACACGATGGACACATCTGGAATGTAGCTTGTACTGTTTATATGGACATTTTGGACTACTCTACCATGTAGCTAGCTCTCTGTACATGGATATGTTGGACTGATCTGACAAGTACGTAACTCTCTGTATATGGATATATTGGACTTGTCCATCATGTAGCTAACTCTCACTATATGGACATGTTGGACTCATCTGCCATGTATCTAGTACCGTGTATATGTACATGTTAGACTACTCTGCCATGTAGCTAGCTCTCAGTATATGGACACGTTGGAAACATCTGTCATGTAGCTAGAACTCTGTATATGGACAAGTAGACAAGTTGGACTCATCAGCCTTGTAGCTAGAACTCTATGTGGTAATGTTTCAATACCCTGCCATGTAGCTAGCTCTCGGTATATAGACAAGATGGACTCATCTGCCTTGTAGCTAGAACTCTGTATAAGGAAATGTTGAACTACCCTGCCATGTAACCAGCTCTCTGTATATGGGCATTTAGGAGTCATCTGACATGTAGCTAGCTCTCTGTGCATGGATGTTTTCGACTGATCTGCCATGTAGCTAGTTCTCAGTATATAGACAAGTTTGACCCATCTGCCATGTAGTTTGAACTCTGTATGCGGAAATGATGCACTACACTGCCATGTAGCTAATGCTCTGTGTATAGACAAGTTTGACTCATCTGCCTTGTAGCTAGTACCTTGTATATGGACATGTTGGACTACTCTGCCTTGTAGCTAGCTCTCAGTATATGGACACGTTGGACACATCTGCCATGTAGCTAGATCTCTGTAAATGGAAATGTTGCACTAACCTGCCATGTAGCTAGCTCTCAAATATATGAGCATAATGGACTTTTCTGCCATGTATCAAGCTCTCTGTATATGGACATATTGGACTCATCTGCCATGTAGCTAGTACACTGTATATGGACATGTTGTACTACTCTGCCATGTAGCTAGCTCTCTGTATATAGACAAGTTGGACTCATATGCCTTGTAGCTAGTACCTGGTATATGGACATGTTGGACGTAGCTAGCTCTCAGTATATGGATACTTTGGACTCATCTGCCAAGTAGTTTAAACTCTGTATATTCAAATGATACACTACTCTGCCATTTAGCTAGCTGTCCGTATATGGCCATTTTGTTCTCGTCTGACATGTAGCAAGCTCACAGTATACGGATAAGGAGGACTCATCTGCCTTGTAGCTAGAACTTTGTATATAGAAATGTTGCACTGCATTGTCAAGTAGGTAGCTCTCTGTTAATAGACAAGTTGGACTCATCTGCCTTTATAGCTAGCTATCTGTATATGGAAATGTTGCACTACCCTGCCATATTGCTAGCTCTCTGTATATGGACACATTGAACACCTCTGCCATGTAGCTAGAACTCTGTATATGTAAATATTGCACAACCCCTGCCATGTAGCTAGCTGTGTGTATTTACACTAGTTGGACTCATCTGCCTTTTAGCTAGAAACCTGTATATGGATATATTGGACTACTATGCCATGTAGCTAGCTTTCATTATATGGACACGTTGGACACATCTGCCATGTAGCTAGCTCTCTGAATATGGACATTTTGGACTCATCTGCTATGTATCAACCTCTCTGTACATAGGTATGTTTGACTGAACTGCCAAATATGTAGCACTCTCTATATGAACATATTGGATTTGTCTGCCATGTAGCTAGCTCTCAGTATATGGACATGTTGGACTCATCAGCCAAGTATCTAGTACCGTGTATATGGACATGTTGGACTACTCTGCCATGAAGCTAGCTCTCAGTATATGGACACCTTGGACCCAAATGCCATGTAGCTAGAACTCTGTATATGGAAATGTTCCATTACCTTGCCATGTAGCTAACTCTCTGTATATGAAGATATTGGACTTGTCTGCAATGCAGCTATCTCTCTGTATATGAAGATATTGGACTCATCTTCCATGTAGCTAGTACCCTGAATATGGGCATGTTGGACTACTCTTTCATGTAGCTAGCTCTGAATATATGGACAGGTTGGAAACATCTGTCATGTAGCTAGAACAATGTATATGGTAATGTTGCATTACCCTACCATGTAGCTAGTTCTCTGTATATGAACATATTGGACTTGTCTGCCAAGAAGCTAGCTCTGAGTATATGGACATGTTGGACTCATCTGGCATGTAGCTAGAACACAGTATGTGGACATGTGGCACTACACTGCCATGTAGTTAACTCTCTGTATGTAAACAAGCTGGATTCATCTGTCATATACCTTGAACTCTGTATATGGAAATGATGCACTACTAGGCAATTTAGCTAGCTCTCTGTTTATAGACAAGTTGGACTCCTCTGCCTTGTAGCTAGTACCCTGTATATGAACATGTTGGATTACTCTGCCATGTAGCTAGCTCTCAGGATATGAACACTTTGTACTCATCTGCCATGTAGCTTGAACTCTGTATAGGGAAATCATGAACAACTCTTCCATGTAGCTAGCTCTCTGTATATAGATATTTTGGACTCGTCTGACATGTAGCTAGCTCTCTGTGCATGGAAATTTGGACTGATCTTCCATGTAGGTATTTCTTAGTGTATGGAGAGATTGGACACATCTGCCATGTAGCTAGAACTATGTATATGGAAATGTTGCAATACTCTGCCATGTAGCAAGCTATCTGTATATAGACATGTTGGACTCATCTGCTATGTAGTTAGTACCCTGTATATGGACATGTTGGACTACTGTGCCATGTAGCTAGCTCTCAGTATATGGACAAATTGGACACATCTGCCATGTAGCTAGAACTCTCTATATTGACATTTTGGACTCTTCTTGCATGTAGTTAGCTCTCTGTAATTGGATATTTTGGACTGATCTGCCATGTAGTTGTCTCTCAGTTTATGGACATGTTGGACACATCTGCCCTGTGGCTAGAACTCTCTATATGGAATTGTTGCACTACCCTGCTATGTAGCTAGCTCTCAGTATATGGAAATGTTGGACTCATCTACAATGTAACTAATACACTTTATATGGACATGTGGCACTACTTGTAGGTACCTCTCAGTATATGGACACATTGGACACATCTGCCATGTAGCTAGACCTCTGTATATGGAGATGTTGTACTAGTCTTCTATGTAGCTATCTCGCTATATATGAACCTATTGAACTTGTCTGCCATGTAGCTAGCTCTCAGTATATGCACACGTTGGACACATCAGCCATGTAGCTTGTAATCTTTATATGTACATATTGGACTACTCTGTCATGTAACTAGCTCTCAGTATATGAAAACTTTGGACTTAACTGCCATGTAGTTTGAACTCTGTATATGGAAATGATGCACAAGTATGCTATGTAGCTAGCTCTTTGTACATGCATATGTTGGATTAATTTGTCATGTAGTAGCTCTCTGTATATGAACATATTGGACTTGTCTGCCATGTATCTAGTACCCTGTATATGGACATGTTGTACTATGCCATGTATCTAACTCAGTATATGGACACATTGACACATCGGCAATGTAGTTAGAACCCTGTATATGGACATGTTGCACTACACTGCCATGTAGCTAACTCTTTGTTTATGGACTTTTTGGACTCGTCTGACATGTAGCTAGCTCTCTGTGCACGGATATGTTGGACTCATCTGCCATGTAGCTAGTACCCTGTATATGGACATGTAGGACTACTCTGCCCTGTAGCTAGCTCTCAGTATATTGACATGTTGGACACTTCTGCCATGTAGCTAAAACTCTATATATGGACATTTTGAACTCGTTTGACATGTAGTTAGCTCTCTGTGCATGGATTCTTTGGACTGACCTGACAAGTAGGTAGCTCTCTTTAAATAAAAATATTGGACTTGTCTGCCATGTAGCTACCTCTCAGTAAATTGACATGTTGGAATCATTTGCCATGTAGCTAGTACCCTGTATATGTACATGTTGAACTCCTCTGCCCTGTAGCTAGCTCTCAGTACATGGACTCGTTGGACACATCTGTCATTTAGCTAGAACTCTATATATGCACATTTTGAATTAGTCTGACATGTAGTTAGCTCTCTGTGCATGGGTATTTTTGACTTATCTTCCATGTAGATGGCTCTCAGTATATGGACATGTAGGATACATCTGCCATGAAGCTCAAACTCTATATATGGACCTTTTGGACTCATTTGACATGTAATTAGCTCTCTGTGCATGGATATTTTGGACTGATCAGCCATGTAGGTGGCTCTCAGTATATTGACACATTGGACACATCTGCCATGGAGCTAGAACCCTGTATATGGAAATGTTGCACTACTCTTCCATATAGTTTGCTCTCTGTACATGAACATATTGGGTGTGTCTGCCAAGTAGCTAGCTTTCAGTATATGTACATGTTGAACTCATCAGCAATGTAGCTAATACCCTTCATATGGACATGTTGATCTACTCTGCCATGTACGTACCTCTCAGTATATGGACAGGTTGGACACATATGCCATGTAGCTAGAACTCTGAATATGGAAATATTACACGACTCTGACATTTAGCTAGCTCTCTATATATGAACATATTGGACTCGTCTGCCATGTAGCTAGCTCTCAGTATATGGACAAGTTGGACTCATCTGCCATGTAGCTAGTACCCTGTATATGGACATGTTGGCTTACTCTGCGTGTAGCTAGCTCTCAGTATATGGACACGTTGTACACAAATGCCATTTAGCTAGAATGCTGTGTATGGAAATGTTTCACTACCCTGCCATGTAGCTAACTCTCTGTATGAGAACATATTGGACTTGTCTTCCGAGTAGCTAGCTCTCATTATATGGACATGTTGGACTCATCTGCCATGTTGCTAGTACCCTCTATATGGACATGTTGCCCTACTCTGTCATGTAGCTAGCTCTCTGTATATAGACATGATGGACTCATCTGTCATGTAGCTTGAACTCTGTATATGGAAATGATGCACTACACTGCCATGTAGCTAGCTCCTGTATATACACATGATGTACTCTTCTACCTTGTAGCTAGTACCCTGTATATGGACGGGTTGAACTACTTTGCCATGTAGCTAACACTCAGTATATGGACACTTTGGACTCATCTGCCATGTAGCTTGAACTCTGTGTATGGAAATGGTGCACTACTCTGCCATGTAGCTGGCTCTCTTTACATGCTCATTTTGGAGTCATCTGACATGTAGTTAGCTCTCAGTATATGCACAAGTTGGACTCATCTGCCTTGTAGCTAGAACACTGTATATGGAAATGTTGCACTACCCTGCCATGTAGCTAGTTCTCTGTATATAGTTCAGCGGGATTAATCTGTCTTGTAGCTAGAACTCTGTATATGGAAATGTAGCACTACCCTGCCATGTAGCTTGCTGTTTGTATATAGGCAAGTTGGACTCATCGGTCTTGTAGCTAGAACTCTGTATATGGAAATGTAGCACTACCCTGCCATGTAGCTATCTCTCTGAATATGAACATATTCGACTTGTATGCCATGTAGCTAGCTCTCAGTATATGGACATGATGAACTCATCTGCCTTCTAGCTAGTACTCTTTATATGGACATGTTGGAGTATTCTACCATATAGCTAAGCCTCAGTATATGGAGAAGTTGAACTCTTCTGCTTGTAACTAGAACTCTGTATGTGTAAATGTTGCACTATCCTGCCATGTAGCTAGCTCTCTGTATATAGACAAGTTGGATTCATCTGCCTTGTAGCTAGTACTCTGTATATGGAAATGTTGCACTACCCTACCATGTAGGTAGCTCTCAGTACATGGATAGGTTGGACACATCTGACATGTAGCTAGAACTCTGTATATGTAAATTTTGCAGTACCCTGCCATGTAGCTAGCTACCTCTATATGAACATATTGGACTTGTCTGCCATGCAGCTAGCTCTCAGTATATGGACACGTTTGACAAATCTGCCAGGTACCTAGAATTCTTATATTGACATGTTGGACTACTGTGCCATGTAGCTAGCTCTCTTTATATAGATAAGTTGGACTCATCTGCCTTGTAGCTAGGACTCTTTATATGGAAATGTTGCAGCACCATTCCATGCAGGTAGCTCTCTGTATATGAACATATTGGAATTGTCTGCCATGTAGCTGTCTCTCTGTTCATGGACATGTTGCTGTGATCTGCCAAGTAGGTAGCTCTCTGTATATGAACATATTGGACTTGTCTGCCATGTAGCTAGCTCTC
>NW_006408916.1:253951-257270 GCF_000296735.1 Chrysochloris asiatica
CTGTATATGAACATATTGGACTTGTCTGCCATGTAGCTAGCTCTCAGTATATGGACACGTTGGACACAAATGCTAGGTAGGTAGAACCCTGTATATGGACATGTTGGAATACTCTGCCATGTAGCTAGCTCTCAGTATATAGACACATTAGACACATCTGTCATGTAGCTAGAACTCTGTATATGGAAATGTTGCACTACTCTGCCATGTAGCTAACTCTCTGTATGTGAACATATTGGACTTGTCTGGCATGGAGCTAGCTCTCAGTATATGGACATGTTGGACTCATCTGCCATGTAGCTAGTATCCTGTATATGGACATGTTGGACTAGTCTGCCATGTAGCTAGCTCTCAGTATATGGACACGTTGGACACATCTTCCATGAAGCTAGAATTCTGTATATGGAAATGTTGAACTATGCTGCCATGTAGTTAACTCTCAGTATATGGACATGTTGGACTTATCTACCATGTAGCTAGTACCCTGTATATGCAAATGTTGCCCTAGTCTGCCATGTAGTTAGCTCTCTATATATAGACAAGTTAGACTCATCTGTCATGTAGCTTCAACTCTGTATATGGAAATGGTGCACTACTCTCTTTATATAGAGAAGTTGGACTCTTCTGCCTTGTAGCTATTACCCTGTATATGGACATGTTGGACGATTCTGCCATGTAGCTAGCTCTCAGTATATGGACACTTTGGAGTTATCTGCCATGTAGCTTGGACTCTGTATATGGAAGTGGTGCACTACTCTGCCATGTAGCTAGCTCTCTGTATATGGATGTTTTGGACTCGTCTGACACGTAGCTAGCTCTCAGTATATGGACAAGTTGCATTCATCTGACTTGTAGCTAGAACTCTGTATATGGAAATGCTGCAGTACCCTGCTATGTAGCTAGCTCTCTGTATATGAACATATTGGACTTGTCTTCTATTTAGGTAGCTCTCAGTATATGGACACGTTGCACATATATGCCATGTAGCTAGAACTCTGTATATGGACAAGTTGTACTACTCTGCCATGTAGCTAGCTCTCAGTATATGAACATTTTGGTTTCTTCTGACATGAAGCTAGTACTCTGTGTATGGATATGTTGGACTAATCTGCTAAGTCGTTAGCTTTCTGTAAATGAATATATTGAACTTGTCTGCAATATAGCTAGCTCTCAGTATATTGATATGTTGGACTCATATTCCATGTAGCTATTACCCTTTATATGGACATTGTGGACTACTCTGCCATATAGTAAGCTCTCAGTATATGCACACATTGGACATATCTGTCATGTAGCTAGACCTCTGTATATGGAAATGTTGTACTACCCTGCCATGTAGCTAGGTCTCTGTATATGAACGTATTGGACTTGTCTGCCATGTAGCTAGCACCCTGTATATGGACATGTTGGACTACTCTGCCTTGTAGTTATCTCTCAGTATATGGACATGATGGACACATCTGCCATGCAGTTAGAACTCTGTATATGGAAATGATGCACTACCCTGCCATGTAGCTTGCTCTCTGTATATGAACATATTGAACTTGTATACCATGTAGCTAGCTCTCAGTATATGGACATGCTGAACTCATCTGCCACGTGGCTAGTACTCGTTATATGGGCATGTTGGAATATTCTGCCATGTAGCTAGGTCTCAGTATATGGAGAAGTTGGTCTCATCTGCTTGTAGCTAGAACTGTGTCTATGGAAATGTTGCACTACCCTGCCATGTAGCTAGCTCTCTGTATATAGATAAGTTGGACTCATCTGCCTTGTAGCTAGAACTCTGTATACAGAAATGTTTCACTACCCTCCCGTTTAGCTAGCTCTCTGTATATGGACATTATGGACTTGTCTGTCACATAGCTAGAACTCTGTATATGGAAATGTCGCACTACACTGCCATGTTGCTAGCTGTCTGTATATGGACAATTTGGACTCATCTGCAATGTAGCTAGCTCTCCGTTCATGGATATGTTGGACTGATTTGCCAAGAAGGTAGGTTTCTGTATATAAACATATTGAACTTATGTTCCTCTGACATATAGCTAGCTCTCTGTGGATGGATATTTTGAACTGATTTGCAATGTAGGTAGTTCTCAGCATATGGACATGTTGCACACATCTACCATGTAGCTTGAACTTTGTATATGGAAATGGTGCACTACCCTGCCATGTAGCTAGCTTTCTGTATATGAACATATTGGACTTGTCTGCCATGTAGCTAGGTCCCAGTATAGGGAAATGGTGCACTTCCCTGCCAAGTAGCTAGCTCTCTTTATATGAACATATTAGACTTGTCTGCCATGAAGCTAGCTCTCAGTATATGGACATGTTGGACTCATCTGCCATGTAGCTAGTACCCTGAATATGGGCATGTTGGACTACTCTGCCATGTAGCTAACTCACTGTAAATGGACACATTGGACACATCTGCAATGTAGCTAGAACTCTGTATATGGAAATCTTGCACTACTCTGCCATGTAGGTAGCTTTCTGTATATAAACAAGTTGGACTCATCTGCCTTGTAGCTAGAACACTGTTTATGGAAATGTTGCAGTACTGGGCCATGGGATTTGTGGGGCTCTCTCTATATAGACAAGTTGGACTCCTTTTCCTTGTAGCTAGAAGTTTGTATATGGAAATGTTGCACTACTCTGCCATGTAGCTAGCTCTCTGTACATAGACAAGTTGGACTCATCTGCCTTGTCGTTAAAACTCTGTATATGGAAATGTTGTACTACCCTGCCATTATTCTACCTCTCTCTATTGAACATATTGGATTTGTCTGCTGTGTGCCTAGCTCTCAGTTTATGGACATGTTAGACTATCTTGTCATGTAGCTAGTACCCTGTATATGGACATGTTGGACTACTCTGCCACTTAGGTAGCTCTCAGTATATGTACACATTGGACACATCTGCAATGTAGCTAGAACTCTGTATATGAAAATGTTGCACTACTCTGCCATGTAGCTAGCTCTCTGCATATAAACAAGTTGGACTCATCTGCCATGTAGCTTTAACTCTCGATATGGACATGATGCACTACTGTCCCATGCAGGTAGCTCTCAGTATATAAACAAGTTGGACTCATCTGCCTTGTTGATAGAACTCTGTTTATGGAAATGTTGCACTACCGGGCCATGTAGCTAGCTCTCTATATATAGACAAGTTGGACTCCTTTTTCTTGTAGCTAGAACTTTGTATATGGAAATGTTGCACTACACTGCCATGTAGCTAGCTCTCTGTATATAGACAAGTTGGACTCATCTGCCTTGTAGCTACAACTCTGTATATGGAAATGTTGCACTACCCT
>NW_006408916.1:257370-272987 GCF_000296735.1 Chrysochloris asiatica
AGCTAGCTCTCTGTATATAGACAAGTTGGACTCATCTGCCTTGTAGCTACAACTCTGTATATGGAAATGTTGCACTACCCTGCCATGTAGCTAGCTCCCTGAGTATGGACATTTGGTTCTTGTCTGCCATGTAGCTTGTACTCTGCATATAGATATGTTCAACTGATCCGCCAAGAAGGTAGCTGTCAGTATATGAACATATTGAACTTGTCTGCCATGTATCTAACTCTCAGTATAAGGACATGTTTGACTCATCTACTATGTAGCTAGAAACCTGTATATGGACATGTTGGACTACTCTGCCATGAAGCTACCTCTCAGTATATGAACCAGTTGGACTAATTTGCCTTGTAGCTAGAACTCTGTATATGGAAATGTTGCAATACCCTTCCATGTAGCTAACTCTCTCTATATAAACAAGTTGGACTCATCAACCTTGTACCTAGAACTCTGTATATGGAAATGTTGCTCTATGCTGCCATGTAGCTAGCCCTCTGTATATAGAGAATTTGGACTCACCTGCTTTGTAGCTAGAACTCTGTATATGGAAATGTTGCATTTCCCTGACATGTAGCTAGCTCTCTGCATATGGACACTTTGGACTTTTCTGCCTTGTAACTAGAACTCTGTATATAGAAATGTTGCACTACCCTGCCATGTAGCTAGCATTCTGTAAATGAACATTTTGGACTCGTCTGCCATGTAGCTAGCTCTCTGTACATGGATATGTTGGACTGATCTGCCAAGTATGTAGCTCTCTGTATATGAACATATTTTACTTGTCTGCCAAGTATCTAGTTCTAAGTATATGCACATGTTGGACTCATCTGCCTTTTAGCTAGTACCCTGTATATGGACATGTTGGACTACTCTGCCACATAGGTAGCTCTCAGCATATGGACACATTAGACACATCTGCAATGTAGCTAGACCTCTGTGTATGGAAATGTTGCAGTACCGGGCCATTTAGCTAGCTCTCTCTATATAGACAAGATGGACTCATCTGCCTTGTAGATAGAACTCTGTATATGCTTATGTTGCACTACCCTGACATGTAGCCAGCTCTCTGTGTATGGACATTTGGGTCTCGTATGCCATGTAGCTGGCACTCTGTATTTTTATAAATTAGACTGATCTGCCTAGTAGGTAGTTCCTTGTATATGAATACATTGAGATGGAGGCCATGTAGCTAGCTCTCAGTACATGGATTTGTGGGAATCAACTGCCATGTATCAAGTACCCTATATATGCACACGTTGGACTCATCTGCCTTTTAGCTAGTACCCTGTATATGGATATGTTGCACACCTCGGCCATGTAGCTAGCTTTCAGTATATGGACACATTTTACACATTTGTCATGTAGCTAGAACTCTGTATATGGAAATGTTGCACTAACATGCCATGTAGCTAGTTCACTGTATATGAACATTTAGGACTTGTATGCCGTGTAGCTAGCCCTCAGTATATGGAAATGTTGGACTCATCTGCCACATAGCTAGTACTCTGTAAATGGACATGTTGGACTTCTCTGCCATAAAGCTAGCTCTCAGTATATGAACCAGTTGGACTCATCTGCCTTGTAGCTAGAACTCTGTATATGGAAATGTTGCACTAACATGCCATGTAGCTAGGTCTCTGTATATGGACATTTTGGACTCATCTGCCATGTAGCTCACTCTCTGTATATAGACACGTAGGACTCATCTGCCTTTTCGCTAGAACTCTGTATATGGAAATGTTGTACTACCCTGCCATGTATCTAGCTCTCTCTATATGAATATATTGGATTTGTCTGCCATGTAGCTAGCTCTCAGTATTTGGACATGGTAGACTATCTTGTCATATAGCTAATACCCTGTATATGGACATGTTGCACTACTCTGCCCTGTAACTAGCTCTCAGTATATAGACAAGTTGGACTCATCTGCCTTGCAGCTAGAAATCTGTATATGGAAATGTTGCACTTCCCTGCCATGTAGTTAGCTCTTTGTATATACACAAGTTGGACTCATCTGTCTTGTAACTAGACCTCTGTGTATGGAAATGTTGCGCTACCCTGCCATGTAGCTATCTCTCTGGATATGGACATTTGGGACCTGTCTGCCAAATAACTTCGTCTCTGTACATGGATATGTTGGATTGATCTGCCAAGTAGGTAGCTCTCTGTGTATGAACATATTGGACTTGTCTGCCGTGTAGCTATCTCTCAGTATATGGACATGTTGCACTCCTCGACATGTAGCTAGCTCTCTGTATATAGACAAGCTGGACTCATCTGCCTTGTAGCTTGAAGTCTGAATACGGACGGAAATGTTGCACTTCCCTGCCATGTGACTAGCTCTCTGTATATAGAAAAGTTGGACTCATCTTCCTTGTAGCTAGAACTCTGTATATGGAAATGTTGCTTTTCCCTGCCATGTAGCTAGCTCTCTGTATATGGACATTTTGGACTTATCTGCCTTGTAACTAGAACTCTGTATATGGAAATGTTGCACTACCCTGCCATGTAGCTAGCTTTCTGTTTATGGACATTTGGGACTTGTCTTCCATGTGGCTAGCTCTCTGTACATGGATATGTTGGCCTGATCTGCCAAGTATGTAGCTCTCTGTATATGAACATATTGGACTTGGCTGCTATGTAGCTAGCTCTCAATTTATGGACATGTTGGACTCATCTGCCATGTAGCTAGTACCCTGTATATGGACATTTTGGACTGCTCTGCCATGTAGGTACCTCTCAGTATATGGACACATTGGACACATATGAAATGTAGCTAGAATTCTGTATATGGAAATTTTGCACTACTCTGCATTGTAGCTAGTTGTCTCTATATAAACAAGTTGGACTCTCTATATATGGACATAATGCACTACTCTCCCATGTAGGTAGCTCTCAGTATATAGACAAGTTGGACTCATCTGCCTTGTTGCTAGAACTCTATTTATGGAAATGTTGCACTACCAGGCCATGTAGCTAGCTCTCTGTATATAGACAAGTTTGACTCATCTTCCTTGTAGCTAGAACTCTGTATATGGAACTTTTGCACTACGCTACCATGTAGCTAGCTCTCTATATATGGACATATTGGACTTGTCTGCCATGTACCTAGCTCTCTGTACATGTATATGTTGGACTGATCTGCAAAGTAGGTAGCTCCCTGTATTTGAACGTATTGGACTTGTCTGCCATGTAGCTAGCTCTCTATATATAGACAAGTTGGATTCACCTGCCTTGTAGCTAGAACTCTGAATATGGAAATTTTGAACTAGCCTGCCATGTAGCTTTCTCTCTGTATATGGACATTTGGGACTCATTTTCCATGTAGCTAGCTCTCTATATATTGACAAGTTGGACTCATCTTCACTGTAGCTAGATCTCTGTATATGGAAATACTGCACTACGCTGCCATGTAGCTAGCTCTCTGTATATAGAAAGGTTAGACTCATCTGCCTTGTATCTAGAACTATATATATGGAAATGTTGCACTACCCTGCCACGTAGCTAGCTCTCTGTGAATGGATATTTGGGTCTCGTATGCCATGTAGCTATCACTCTGCTCATCCATATGTTCGACTGATCTGCCTAGAAGGTAGCTGTCTGTATATGAACATATTGAACTTGTCTGCCATGTAGCTAGCTCTCAGTATGTGGACATGTTGGAATCATCTGCCATGTAACTAATAACCTGTATATGGACATGTTGCACTACTCTGCCATGTAGCTAGCTCTGTGTATAAAGACATGTTGGACTCATCTGCCTTCTAGCTATAACGCTGTATATGGAAATGTTGCACTTCCCTGCCATGTAGCTAGCTCTCTGTATATGGACATTTTGGACTCGTCTGCCATGTAGCTAGCTTTCTGTACATGGATATGTTAGACTGATCTGCAAAGTAGGTAGCTCTAAGTATATGAACATATTGGATTTGTCTGCCATGTAGCTAGTTCTTAGTATATAGTCAAGTTGGAATCATCTGTCTTGTAGCTAGAACTCTGTATAAGGAAATGTTGCACTACCCTGTCAGGTAGCCTGCTCTCTGCATATGGACATGTTGGACTCATCTACCCAGTAGGTAGCTCTTTGTACATGGATATTTTGGACTGATCTGCCATGTAGTATCTCTCTGTATATGGAAACGTTGGACATATCTGACATGTAGCCAGAACTCTGTATATGGAAATGTTGCACAGTTCTGCCATTTATCTAGCTCGCTGTACATGGATATGTTGGACTCCTCTGCCAAGAAGGTAGTTCTCTCTATATGAACATATTGGACTCACGTGACTTGTAGGTAGCTCTCAGTATATTGTCATGTTGGACTCATCTGCCATGAAGCTATAACTCTGTATATGGAAATATTGCACAACTCTGCCATGTAGCTTGCTCTCTGTATATAGACAAGTTGGTCTCATCTGACTTGTAGTTAGAACTCTGTATATGGAAATGTTGCAATTCCCTGCCATGAAGCTTGCTCTCTGTATATGAACATTTTGGACTCGTCTGCCATGTAGCTAGCTCTCTGTACATGTATATGTTGAACTGATCTATCAATTAGGTAGTTCTCTGTATATGAACATATTGGATTTGTCTGCCATGTCGCAAGCTCTCAGTATATAAACAAGTTGGACTCATCTCCCTTGTAGCTAAAACTCTGTATATGGAAATGTTGCACTACCCTGCCATGTAGGTGGCTCTCTGAATATGAACATATTGAACTTTTCTGCCATGTAGCTAGCTCTCAGTATATGGACAATTTGGACTCATCTGCCATGTTGCTGGTACCCGACATGTTGAAATACTCTGCCATGTCGCTAGTTCTTAGTATATGGACATGTTGAACTAATCTGCCATGTAACTGGTATCTTGCATATGGACATGTTGGAATACTCTGCCATGTACCTAGCTCTCAGTATGTGGACATGTTGGACTAATCTGGATATAGCTAGCACCGAATATATGGACAGATTGGACACATCTGCCATGTAGCTAGAATTCTTCGAATGGAAATGTTGCACTACTCTGCCATGTAGTTAGTACACTGTATATGGACATGTTGGACTATTCTGCCATGTAGCTAGCTCTCAGTATATGGAAACGTTGGACACATCTGCCATGTATTTAGAACTGTATATATGGAAATGTTGCCCTACTCTGCCATGTAGCTATCTCTGTGTGTATAGACAAGTTGGACTCGTTTGCCTTCTAGCTATAACTCTGTATATGGAAATGTTGCACTTCCCTGCCATGTAGCTAGCTCTCTGTATATGGATATTTTGGACTCATCTGCTATGTAGCTAGCTCTCTGTACTTGGATATGTTGCTCTGATCTGCAAAGTAGGTAGCCCTTTGTATATGAACATATTGGATTTGTCTGCCATGTAGCTAGTTCTTAGTATATAGTCAAGTTGGACTCATCTGCCTTGTAGCTAGAATTCTGTATTTGGAAATGTTGCACTACCCTGTCAGGTAACCAGCTCTCTGTATATGGACATTTTGGACTAGTATGCTCTGTAGCTAGCTCTTTGGACATGGATATTTTGGACTGATCTGCCATGTATTATCTCTCTGTATATGCACACGTTGGACATATCTGCCATGTAGCCAGAACTCTGTATATGGAAATGTTGCACTACCGTGCCATGTAGCTAGCTCTCCATATACGGACATGTTGGATTCATCTGCCATGTAGCTAGTACCCTATATATGGAAATGTTGGACTACTCTGCCATGTAGCTATGTCTCTGTATATAGACAAGTTAGACTCATCTGCCTTGTAGCAAGAACTCTGTATATGGAAATGTTGCCCTACCCTACTATGTAGCTAGCTATCAGTATATGAACATATTGGATTTGTCTGCCATGGATTTAGCTCGCTGTACATGGATATGTTGGACTACTCTGCCAAGAAGTTAGTTCTCTCTACATGAACATATTGGACTCATGTGACTTGTAGCTAGCTCTCAGTATATGGATATGTTGGACATCTGCCATGAAGCAATAACTCTGTATATGGAAATATTGTACTGCTCTGCCATGTAGTTAGCACTCTGTATATAGACAAGTTGGTCTCATCTGGCTTGTAGATAGAACTCTGCATGTGGACATGTTGCAATTCCCTGCCATGAAGCTTGCTCTCTGTATACGGACATTTTGGACTTGTCTGCCACGTAGCTATCTCTCTGTACATGCATATGTTGAACTGATCTACCAATTAGGTAGTTCTCTGTATATGAACATATTGGATTTGTCTGTCATGTCGCTAGCTCTCAGTATATAGACAAGTTGGACTCATCTGCCTTGTATCTAAAATTCTGTATATGGAAATGTTGCACTACCCTGCCATGTAGGTGGATCTCTGAATATGAACATATTGGACTTGTCTGCCATGTAGCTAGCTCTCAGTATATGAACAATTTGGACTCATCTGCCATGTTGCTGGTACCTGACATGTTGAAATATTCTGCCATGTCGCTAGCTCTTAGTATATGGACATGTTGGACTAATCTGCCATGTAGCTAGTACACTGTATAAGGACCTGTTGGACTGTTCTGCCATGTAGCTAGCTCTAAGTATATCGACATGTCGGGCACATCTGCCATGTAGCTAGATCTTTATATATGGAAATGTTGCCCTACTCTGCCATGTAGCTAGATATGTGTGTATAGACAAGTTGGACTCATTTGCCTTCTAGCTATAACTCTGTATATGGAAATGTTGCACTTCCCTGCCATGTAGCTAGCTCTCTGTATATGGATATTTTGGACTCATCTGCTATGTAGCTAGCTCTCTGTACTTGGATATGTTGGTCTGATCTGCAAAGTAGGTAGCTCTCTGTATATGAACATATTGGATTTCTCTGCCATGTAGCTCACTCTCAGTATATAGTCAAGTTGGACTTATCTGCCATGTAGCCAGAACTCTGTATATGGAAATTTTGAACAACTCTGCCATGGACCTAGCTCTCTGTATATAGACATTTTGGATTTGTCTGTCATAAATCTAGCTCGCTGTACATGAATATGTTGGACTCCTCTGAGTAGAAGGTAGTTCTCTCTATATGAACACATTGGACTCTTCTGCCTTGCAGCTAGCTCTCAGTATATGGTCATGTTGGACTCATCTGCCATGAAGCTATAATCCTGTATATAGAAATATTGCACTACTCTGACATGTAGCTAGCTCTCTGTATATAGACAAGTTGGTCTCATCTGGCTTGTAGCTAGAACTCTGTATATGTAAATGTTGCAATTCCCTGCCATGAAATTTGCTCTCTGTATACGGACATTTTGGACTCGTCTGCCATGTAGCTAGCTCTCTGTACATGCATATGTTGAACTGATTTACCAATTAGGTAGTTCTCTGTATATTGGATTTGTCTGCCATGTCGCTATCTCTCAGTATATAGAGAAGTTGGACTCATCTGCCTTGTAGCTAAAACTCTGTATATAGAAATGTTGCACTACCCTGCCATGTAGGTGGCTCTCTGAATATGAACATATTGGACTTGTCTGCCATGTAGCTAGCTCTCAAGTATATGGACTATTTGGACTCATTTGCCATGTTGCTGGTACCCTGCATATGGACATGTTGGACCACTATGTCATGTAGCTAGCTCTCAGTATGTGGACATGTTGGACTAATCTAGATATAGCTAGCACCCAATATATGGACAGATTGGACACATCTGCCATGTAGCTAGATCTCTGTATATGTAAATGTTGCACTACACTGCCATGTAGCTATCTCTCTGTATATAGGGAAGTTGGACTCATCTGCCTTGTAGCTAGAGCTCTGTATATGGAAATGTTGCACTTTCCTGCCATGTAGCTGGCTCTCTGTATATGGACATTTTGGACTTGTCTGCCATATAGCTAGCTCTCTCTATATAGAAAAGATTGACTTATCTGCCATGTAGCTAGCTCTCAGTATAAGGACACGTTGGACTCATCTGCCATGAAGCTAGTACCCTATATATGGACATGTTGGACTACTCTGACATGTATCTAGCTCTCAGTATATGAACACGTTGGACACATCTACCATGTAGCTAGATCTCTGTATATGGAAATGTTGCACTACCATGCCATGTAGCTAGCTCTCCATATAAGGACATATTGGACTCATCTGCCATGTAGCTAGTATCCTATATATGTACATATTGGATACATGGCAGAGATGTTGGACAACTCTGCCATGTAGTTATGTCTCTATATATAGACAAGTTGGACTCTTCTGCCTTGTAGCTAGAACTCTGTATATGGAAATGATGCACTACCCTGCTATGTAGCTAACTCTCCGTATATGAACATATTGGATGTGTCTGCCATGGACCTAACTCTCAGTATACGGACATGTTAGACTCATCTGCAATGTAGCTAGTACCCTTTATATGGAAATGTTGCACTACTCTGCAATGTAGATAGCTCTCTGTATATAGACAACATGGACTCATCTGCCTTATAGCTAGAACACTGTATATGGAAATGTTGCACTACACTACCAGATAGTAAGCTCTCTGTATATGGACATTTTGGATTCCTCTGCCATGTAGCTAGCTCTCTGTACATGGATATGTTGGTCTAATCTGTCAAATAGTAGCTCTCTGTATATGAACATATTGGACTTGTCTGCCATGTAGTTAGTTATCAGTATATGGACATGTTGGACTCATCTGCCATGTAGCTAGTACACTATAGATGGAAATGTTGCCCTATTCTGCCATGTAGCTAACTCTCAGTATATGGACACGTTGGACACATCCGCCATGTAGCTAGAACACTGTATATGGAAATGTTGCCCTACTCTGCCATGTAGCTAGTTCTCTGTATATAGGCAAGTTGGATTCATCTACCTTCTAGCTAGAACCCTGTATATGGAAATGTTGCACTACACTGCCATATCGCTATCTCTCTGTATATGGACATCTTGGACTTGTCTGCCATGTATCTAGCTCTCTGTTCATGGATATGTGGGACTGATCTGAAAAATAGGTAGCTCTCTGTATATAAACATAGTGGACCTGTCTGCCATGTAGCTAGCTCTCTCTATATGTACATGTTGGACTCATCTGCCATGTATCTAGTACACTCTATATGGACATGTTGGACTACTCTGCCATGTAGCTAGCTCTCTGTATAGAGACTAGCTGGACTATCTGCCCTGTAGATAGAACTCTGTATATGGAAATGGTGCACTTCCCTGACAGGTTGCTAGCTCTCTGTATATGGAAATTTTGGACTCTTCTGACATGTAGATAGCTCTTTGTAAATGGATACTTTGTACTGATCTGCCAAGTAGGTAATTCTCTGTATATGAACATATTGGACTCGTCTGACATGTAGCTAGCTCACAGTGTCTGGACATGTTGGACTCATCTGCCATGTAGCTACTACCCTGTATATGGAAATGTTGCACTACTTTGCCATATAACTAGCTCTCTGTATATAGACAAGTTGGACTCTTCTGTCTTGTAGCTAGAACTTTGTATATGAAAATGTTGCACTACACTTCCATGTAGCTAGCTCTCTTTATAAGAACATATTGGACTTGTCTGTCATGGAACTAGTACCGTGAATATGGACATGTTGCTCTATTCTGCCATGTAGGAAGCTCTCAGAATATGAACACTTTGGAGTCATCTGCCCTGTAGCTTATATTCTGTATATGGAAATGATGCACTACTCTGCCATGTAGCTAGCTATCTGTATATAGACTAGTAGTACTCTTCTGCCTTGTGGCTAGTACCCTGTATATGGACATGTTGGAGTACTCTGAAATGTAGCTAGATCTCTGTATATGGACATTTTGGACACATCTGATATGTAGCTAGAACTCTATATATGGAAAAGTTGCACTACGCTGCCATGTAGCTAGCTCTCTGTATATGGATATATTGGACTGGTCTGTAATGTAGCTAGCTCTCAGTATATGGGCATGTTGAACTACCCTGCCATGTAGCTAGTTCTCTATATATATACAAGTTGGGCTCATCTGCCTTGTAGCTAAAACTCTGTATATGGAAATGTTGCACTACTCTGCCAAGTAGCTAGCTCTCAGTATATAGACAAGTTGGACTCATCTACCTTGTAGCTAGAACTCTGTATATGGAAATGTTGGACTATCCTTTCATGTAGCTAGCTCTCTGTATATAGACAAGTTGGACTCATCTGCCTTGTAGCTTGATCTCTGTATATGGATATGTTTCACTGCCCTGCCATGAGCTAACTCTCTGTATATGGACATTTTGTACTCAACTGCCTTGTAGCTAGACCTCTGTACATGGATAAGGTAGACTGATCTGAAAAGTAGGTAGTTCTCTGGATATGAACATATTGAACTTGTCTTCCATATAGCTAGCTTTCAGTATATAGACAATTTGGACACATCAGCATGTAGCTAGTACCTTGTATATGGACTTGTTGGACTACTCTGCCATGTATCTAGCTCTCAGTGTATGGACACATGTAGTTTTATTTTCAAGGCAGACGAGTCCAAAATGTCCATATAGAGAGAGCTAGCTACATGACAGGGTAGTGCAACAATTCCATATACTGAGTTTTAGCTACAAGGCAGATGAGTACAACTTGTCCATACACTGAGAGCTACCTACATGGCAGATCAGTCCTAAATATGTCCATATACAGAGAGCTAGCTACATGAAAGTGTACTGCATCATATCCATATACAGAGTTCTAGCTACATGGCAATTGAGTCCAAAGTGTTCATATACTGAGAGCTAGCTACATGGCAGAGTAGTCCAACATGTCCATATAAACATAAATAGCTACATGGCACATGTGCCCAATGTTTCCATATACTGAGAGCAGCTACAAGACAGACAAATCCAATATGCTCATATACATAGAGCTACCTATTTGGAAGATCAGTCCAACATATCCATTTACAGAGAGCTAGCTACATGGCAGACGAGTCCAAAATATCTACATACAAAGAACTAGCAATATGCCAGAGAATTACAACATTTCCATATACAGAGTTCTACTACAAGGCAGATGAGTCCAACTGGTCTTTATAGAGGGAGCTAGCTACATGGCCTGGTAGTGCAACATATGCATATACAGAGTTCTAGCCACAAAGCAGATGAGTCCAACTATACTATATACTGAGAGGTACCTACATGGCAGAACAGTCCTAAATATCAATGCTCAGAGAGCTTGCTAAATGTCAGACGTTTTCAAAATGTCCATATGCTGTGAGCTATCTACATAGCAGGGTAGTGAAACATTTCCACATACAGGGTTCTAGTTACATGTCAGATGTGTCCACCATGACCATATATGGAAAGCTACCTACATGGCAGACCAGTCCTAAATATCCATGCACAGATATCTAGCTACATGTCAGACAAATCCAAAATGTCCATATACAGAGAGCTAGCTACATGGCAGAGTAGTGCATCATTTCCATATATAGAGTTCAAGCTACATGGCATATGAGCCCAAGTGTTCATATACTGAGAGCTAGCTACAAGGTTGAGTAGTCCAACATGGCCATATAAAGACTACTACCCACGTGGCAGATGTAACCAAGATGTTCATATAAAGAGAGCTAGCTACATGGCAGGGTAGTGCAACATTTCCATATACCAATTTCTAGCTACATGGCAGATGTGTCCAACGTGTCCATACATTGAGAGCTACCTACATGGCAGATCAGTCCTAAATATCCATGCTCAGAGAGCTAGCTAAATGTCAGATGTGTCCAAAATATCCATATACAGAGAGGTAGCTACATGGCAGAGTAGTCCAACATGTCCATATACAGGGTACGAGCTACATGGAAGGTGTTTCCAACGTATACTTATACTGAGAGTTCACTACATGGCAGACAAGTCCAATATGTTCATTTACAGAGAGCTAGCTACATGGCAGTGTAGTGTAACATTTCCATGTACTGAGTTCTAGCTTCATGGCAGATGTGTCCAACGTGTCCATATACTGAGAGCAAGCTACATGGTAGATGAGGTCAAAATGTCCATATACAGACAGCAAGCTACATGGCAGAGAGGTCCAACATGTCTATATAAAGACCACAAGCTATATGGAAAATGTTTCGAATGAGTACATATAATGAAAGCTAGTGACATGACAGACAAGACCAATATGTTTATATACAGAGAGGCAGCTTTTTGGCAGGGTAGTGCAACATTTCCATGTACAGAGATCTAGCAACATGGCAGATGTGTCCAACGTGACCATATACTGAGAGCTAGCTACATGGCAGCGTAGTCCAACATGTCCATATAAAGGGTACTAGCTACATGGAAGGTGTATCCAACATGTACTTATACTGAGAGATCACTACATGGCAGACAAGTCCAATATGTTCATATACAGAGAGCTAGCTACTTGGCAGAGTAGTTCAACATGTCCATATAAATGGTACTAGCTACATGGCAGATGTGTCCAACGTGTCCATATATTGAGAGCTAGCTACAAGCAGAGTAGTCCAATATGTCCATATACAGGGCACTAGCTACGTGATAGATGAGTCCAAAACGTCCATTTACTGTGAGCTACCTACATGGAAGAAAATTCCAATATGTTCATATACAGAAAGCTACCTACTTGGCAGATCAATCCAAAATATCCATGTACAGAAAGTTAGCTACATGGCAGACGAGTCCAAAATGTCCATATACTGAGAGCTAGCTACATGACACGGTAGTGCAACATGTCCATATGCAGATTTCTAGATACAAGGCAGATGAGTCCAACTTGTCTATATGCAGAGAGGTAGCTACATGGCAGGGTAGTGCATAATTTCCATATACAGAGTTCAAGCTACATGGCAGATGAGTCCAACATGTTCATATACTGAGAGCTAGCTGCATGGCAGGGTAGTGCAACATTGTCAAATAAAGAGTTCTATCTACATGGCAGATATATCTAACGTGTCCATAAACTGAGAGCTAGGTAAAAGCAGAGTAGTCCATCATGTCCATATACAGGGTACAAGCTACATGCCAGATGAGTCCAACATGTCCATATACTAAGAGCAAGCTACATGGCAGATAAGTCCAATATGTTGATATACAGAAAGTTACCTACTTGGCAAATCAAGTCAACATATCCATGTACAGAGATCTAGCTACTTGGTAGACAAATCCAAACTGTCTATATACAGAGAGCTAGCTACATGGCACGGTAGTGCATCATTTCCATATACAGAGTTCTAGCTACAAGGCAGATGAGTCCAACTTGTCTCTGTACAGAGAGCTGGCTACAAGGCAGAGTAGGGCAACATTTCCGTATACAGAGTTCTAGCTACATGACAGATGGGTCCCACGTGTCCTTATACTGAGAGTTAGCTACATGGCATACGAGTCCAAAATGTCCACATACAATGAGTTAGCTACATGGCAGAATAGTCCAACATGTCCATATACAGTGTAATGACTACATGTCAGATGAGTTAAACATGTCCATATACTGAGAGCTAGCTGCAGTGCAAACAAGTCCAATATGTTCATATATAGAAAGCTACCTACCTGGCAGATCAGTGCAACATATCCATGTAAAGAGAGCTAGCTACCTGGCAGATGAGATCAAAATGTCCATATACAGAGAGCTAGCTACATGGCAGAATAGTCCAACATGTCCATATACAGTGTAATGACTACATGTCAGATGAGTCCAACATGTCCATATACTGAGAGCTAGCTACAGAGCAAACAAGTTCAATATGTTCATATACAGAAAGCTACCTACCTGTCAGATAAGTGCAACATATCTATGTACAGAGAGCTAGCTACCTGGCAGACGATACCAAAATGTCCAAATACAGAGAGCTAGCTACATGGCAGAGTAGTCCAACATGTCCATATAGAGGGTAATAACTACAAGGCAGATGAATACAACTTTTCCATATACTGAGAGCTAGCTACATGGCAGAGTAGGCCAACATGTTGATATACAAGATCCTAGCTACAAGGCAGATGAGTCCAACTTGTCTACATACAAATAGCTAGCTACATGGCAGAGTAGTGCATCATTTCCATATACACAGTTCAAGGCACATGGCAGATCAGTCTAAAAGTGTTCATATACTGAGAGCTAGCTACATGGCAGAGTAGTCCACCATGTCCATATAAATAGTACTAACTACATGACAGACAAGTCCAAGATGTAGACCATTCTAACATGTCTTTGTACAGAGAGGTAGCTTCATGGCAGAATAGTCCAAAATGTCCATATACAGAGAGCTTGCTACATGGCAGGGCAGTGCAACATTTCCATGTACAGATTCTACCTACAAGGCAGATGAATTCATCTTGTCTATATACAGAGAACTAGCTACATGGCAGGGTAGTGCAACATTTCCATATATAGAGTTCTAGCTACATGGCAGATGAGTCCAACATGTCCATATACTGAGAGTTAGCTACAAGGCAGACAAGTCCAACTTGTCTATATACAGAGAGCTAGCTACATGGCAGAGTAGTGCAACATTTCCATAAACATAGTTCCAGGTAAAAGGCAGATGAATCCAACTTGTTTATATACAGAGAACTAGCTACATGACAGAGAAGTGCAACATTTCCATATACAGATTTCTAGTTACATGGCAGATGTGTTCAACATGTCCATATACTGAGAGCTACCTACATGGCAGATCAGACCAACATGTCCATATACAAGGTACTAACTACATGTCAGATGAGTCCAACATGTCCATATACTGAGAGCTAGCTACAGGGCAAACAAGTTCAATGTGTTCATATACAGAAAGCTACCTACCTGTCAGGTCAGTGGAACATATCCATGTACAGAGAGCCAGCTACCAGGCAGACGAGACCAAAATGTCCATATACAGAGAGCTAGCTACATGGCAGAGTAGTCCAACATGTCCATATACAGGGTAATAACTACAAGGCAGATGAGTCCAACTTTTCCATATACAGGATCCTAGCTAAAAGGCAGGTGAG
The DNA here is from genome assembly GCF_000296735.1 of Chrysochloris asiatica. Lineage (NCBI taxonomy): Eukaryota > Metazoa > Chordata > Mammalia > Afrosoricida > Chrysochloridae > Chrysochloris > Chrysochloris asiatica. The sequence continues at coordinate 272,322 of NW_006408916.1, forward strand.
TCCAACTTGTCTACATACAAATAGCTAGCTACATGGCAGAGTAGTTCAGCATGTCAATATACAGGTAACTAGCTACATGTCAGATGAGTCCAACATGTCCATATAATGAGAGCTAACTACTTGTCAGACAATTCTAATATGTTCATATGCTGAAAACTACCTACTTGGCAGATCAATGCAACATATCCATTTAGAAAGAGCTTACAACATGGCAGACAAGTCTAAAATGTCCATACAGAGAGCTAGAGTAGAGTACTCCAACATGTCCATATACAGGGTACTAGCTTCAAGGCAGGTGAGTATAACTTGTCCATATACTGAGAGCTAGCTGCATGGCAGAGTAGTCCAACATGTCCATATACAAGGTCCTATCTAAAGGCAGATGAGTCTAACTTGTCTATATACAGAGAGCTAGCTACAAGGCAGAGTAGTGCATCATTTCCACATAAACAGTTCAAGACACATGGCAGATGAGTCAAAAGTGTTCATATACTGACAGCTATCTACATGGCAGTGTAGTGCAATCTGTCCATATGCAGGGTACTAGCTCCATGGCAGATGAGTCCAACATGTCCATATACTGAGAGTTAGCTACATGGCAGACATGTCCAATATGTTCATATACAGAGAGCTAGCTACATGGCAGGGTAGTGCAACATTTCCATA
>NW_006408916.1:273087-275044 GCF_000296735.1 Chrysochloris asiatica
AGCTACATGGCAGACATGTCCAATATGTTCATATACAGAGAGCTAGCTACATGGCAGGGTAGTGCAACATTTCCATATACAGAGTTCTAGCTACAAGGTAGATGAGTCCAACATGTCCATATACAGAGTTCTAGCTACATGGCAGATGTGTCCAACGTGTACCTATACTGCAAGCTAGCTACATGGAAGACAAGACTAATATGTTCATATGCAGAGAGCTACCTCATTGGCAGATCAGTCCAACATATCCAGGTACAGAGAGATAGATACACGGAAGATGAGCCCAAAATGCCCATAGAGAGCTAGCTACATGGCAGAGTAGGGTATCATTTCCATATACAGAGTTCAAGCTACATGGCAGATGAGTCCAATGTGTTCTTATACGTAGGGCAATCTATATGGCAGAATAGTGCAACATGTCCATATACAGGGTACTAGCTACATGGCAGATGAGTCCAACTTGTCCATATACTGATAGCTATCTACATGGCAAACAAGTCCAATATGTTCATATGCATAGAGCTAGCTACATAGAAGAGTAGTGCAACATATCCATATACAGAGTTCTAGCTACAAGGCAGAGTCCAACTTGTCTATATACAGAGAGCTGGCTACATGGAATAATAGGGCAATATTTCCATATACAGAGATCTAGCTACAAGGCAGATGTGTCCAACGTGTCCCTATACAGAGAGCTAGCTACATGACAGACAAGTCCAATACGTTCATATACAGAAAGCTACCTACCTGGCAGATCAGTGCAACATATCTATGTACAGAGAGCTAGATACCTGGCAGACAAGTCCAAAATGTCCATATACAGAGAGCTAGCTACATGGTACAGTAGTCTAACATGTCCATATACAGGGTACTACCTTCAAGGCAGGTGAGTCCTACTTGTCCATATACTGAGAGCTAGCTGCATGGCAGAGTAATCCAACATGTCCATATACAAGGTGCTAGCTAAAAGGCAAATTAGTCTAACTTGTCTATATACAGAGTAGTGCATCATTTCCACATAAACAGTTCAAGACACATGGCAGATGAGTCAAAAGTGTTCATATACTGAGAGCTATCTACATGGCAGAGTACTGCAACATGTCTATATACAGGGTACTAGCTCCATGGAAGATGAGTCCTACATGTCCATATACTGAGAGTTAGCTACTTGGCAGACATGTCCAATATGTTCATATTCAGAGAGCTAGCCACATGGCAGAGTAGTGCAACATTTCAATATGCGGAGTTCTAGCTACAAGGTAGATGACTTCAACCTGTCTATATACAGAGAGCTGGCTACATGGCAGAGTAGTGCAACATGTCCATATACAGAGTTCTAGCTACATGGCAGATGTGTCCAATGTGTACCTATACTGCAAGCTAGCTACATGGAAGATGACAGACAAGTCCAATATGTTCATATATAGAGAGCTACCAACTTGGCAGATCATTCCGACTTATCCTTGTACAGAGAGCTAGCTACATGGCAGACGAGTCCAACATGTGCATATACACAGAGCTAGCTACATGGAAGAGCAGTGCATCATTTCAACATACAGAGTTCAAGTTACAAGGCAGATGAGTCCAAAGGGTTCATAAACTGAGAGCTAGCTACATGGCAGACTACTCCAACATGTCCATATAAACAGTACTAGCTACATAGTAGATGTGTCCTACGTGCCCATATGATCAGAGCTAGCTACATGGCAGACAACTCCAATATGTTTATATACAAAGAGCTACCTACTTGGCAGATCAGTCCAACATATCCATGTAGAGAGAGCAAGCTACATGGCAGACAAGTCCAAAATTTCCATATACCTAGAGCTAGCTACATGGCAGGGTAGTGCAACATTTTCATATACAGAGTTCTGACTACATGGCAGATGTGTCCAAAATGTCCATATACAGAGAGCTAGCTACATGGCAGGGTAGTGACACATTTCCATATACAGAG
>NW_006408916.1:275389-281540 GCF_000296735.1 Chrysochloris asiatica
AGATCAGTCCAAGATATCCATATACACAGAGCTAGCTACATGGCAGACATATCCAAAATGTCCATATACAGAGAGCTAACTACATGGCAGGGTAGTGAAACATTTCGATATACATAGTACTAGCTGCAAGGCAGATGTGTCCAAAATTCCCCTGTACAGAGAGCTAGCTACAATGCAAAGCAGTGCAACATTTCCATATACAGAGTTCAAGCTACATGGCATAAAAATCCAAAATGTCCATATACTGAGAGCTAGCTACATAACAGAGTAGTCCAACATGTCCATATAAAGAGTACTAGCTACCTGGCTAATGAGTACAACATGTCCATATACTGAGAGCTAACTACATGGCAGATAGTACAATATGTTCATATACAGAGTTCTAGCTACATGGCAGATGTGTCCAATGAGTCCATATACTTAGAGTTAGCTATATGACAGAGGAGTCCAAAATATCCATATAAAGTGTACAAGGTACATGGCAGACAAGTCCAAAATGTCGATATATAGAGAGCTAGCTAACTGGCAGGGTAGTCCAACATTTCCATATACAGAGTTCTAGCTACAAGGTAGATTAGTCCAACTTGTCTATATAAAGAGAGCAGGCTACATGACAGGGTATTGCAACATATCCACATAAACAGTTTTATCTACAAGACAGATGAGTCCAACTTGTCTATATACATAGGGCCAACTACAATGCAGCGTAGTGCAACATTTCCATATACAGAGTTCTAGCTACAAGGCAGATGTGTCCCACATGACCATATACTGAGAGGTAGCTACATGGCAGAGTAGTCCAACATGTCCATATACAGGGTACTAGCTACATGGCAGATGAGTCCAACTAGTCTATAGATAGAAAGCTAGCTACATGGCTGGGTAGTACAACGTTTCCATAACAGAATTCTAGCTATAAGGCAGATGAGTCCAACTTGTGTACAAAGAGAGCTAACTACATGGCAGGGTAGAGCAATATTTCCATATACAGAGTTCTAACTAAAAGATAGATGAGTCCAACTTGTCTATATACAGAGAGCTAGCTACAAGGCAGGGTAGTGCAAAATTTCCATATACAGAGATCTAGCTACATAGCAGATGTGTCCAACTTGTCCATATACTGAGAGCTACCGACATGGCAGTTCAGTCCAACATATCCATGTACAGAGAGCTATCTACAAGGTAGGTGCGTCCAACTTGTGTATATACAGAGGACTAGCTACTTGGCAGAGTTGTGCAACATTTCCATATAAAGAGGATTAGCTACATGGCAGATGAGTCCAAATTGTTCATATACTGAGAGATAGCTACATGGCAGAGTATTCCAATATGTCCATATAAAGAGGATTACTTACATGGCAGATGTGTCTAACATGTCCATATGCTGAGAGCTAGGTACATGGCAGACAAGTCCAATACGTTCATATAAAAAGAGCTATCTACTTGGCAGATCTGTCCAACATATCCATATACAGAGAGCTAGGTACATGGCAGACGACTCCAAAATGTGCGTGTACAGAGAGCTAGCTACATGGTAACGTAGTGCAACATTTCCATATACAGTGTTCTAGTTACAAGGCAGATGAGTCCCACTTTTCTATACATAGAAAGCTAGCTACATGGCAGAGTAGTGCCACATTTCCATATACAGAGTTCTAGCTACATGGAAGATGTGTCCAACGTGTCCATATACTGAGAACTATCTACATGGCAGATCATTCAAAAATATCCATGCACAGAGAGCAAGCTACATGTTAGACAAACCCAAAATGTCCATACACAGTGTTCTGGCTACATGGCAGATGTTTCCAACGTGTCCATATACTGAGAGCTAGTTAAATGGCAGAATAGTCCAACATGTCCATATACAGTGTTCTAGCTACATGGCAGATGAATCCAACTTTTTTATATACAGAGAGCTACTTACATGGCAGAGTAGTGCAACATTTCAAGGTACAGAGTTCTAGCTACATGGCAGATATGTCCAACGTGTCCATAAACTCAGAGCTAGCTACATGGCAGAGTAGTCCAACATGTCCATATACATGGTACTAGCTACATGGCAGATGAGTCCAAAATGTCCATTTACAAAGAGCTAACTACATGGCAGAGTTCTGCAACATTTCCATATACAGAGTTCTAGCTACATGGCAGATGCATCCAACATGTCCATATACTGAGAGCTAGCTACATGGCACACAATTCTAATATGTTCATATACATAGAGTTACCTACTTGCAGACTTGTCCAACATATCCATGAAAAGTGAGCTAGCTATATGTCCGGCGAATCCAGGTACAAGGCAGGTGAGTCCAACTTTTCTATATACAGAGAGCTAGCTACATGGCAGAGTAGTGCCACATTTCCATATATAGAGGTCTAGCGACATAACAGATGTGTCCAACATATCCATATACTGAGAGCTATATACATGGCTGAGTTGTTCAAAATATCCATATACAGGGTACTAGCTACATGGCAGATGAGTCCAACATGTCCATATACTGACATGACATGACAGAGAAGTACAATAGGTTCTTATACAGAGAGCTACCTACTTAGCAAATCAGTCCAACATGTCCATGTCCAGAGAGTTAGCTACATGGCAGTCGAGATCAAAATGTTCATATACAGAGAGCTAGCTACATGGCAGGGTAGTTCAACATTTCCATATACAGAGTTCTAGCTACGTGGCAGATGAGTCAAATATGTCCATATACAGAGAGCTAGCTACATGGCAGAGCAGTTAACCATTTCCAAATACAGAGTTCAAGCTACATGGCAGATAAGTGCAAAATGTTCATATGCTGACAGCTAGCTACATGGCAGACAAGTGCAATATGTTCATGTACAGAGAGCTACCTACTTGGCATATCAGACCAACATATCCATGTACAGAGAGCTAGATACATGGCAGGCGAGTCCATAATGTCCATATACAGAGAGCTAGCCACATGACAGAGTAGTGAACATTACCATATAAAGAATTCTAACAACAAGGCAGATGAGTCCAACTTTACTATATACAGAGAGCTAGCTACATGGCAGGGTAGTGCAAATTTTCCCTATGCAGAGTTCTAGCTACCTTGCAGATGTGTCCAATGAGTCCATATACTGAGAGCTACTACATAGCAGATCAATCCAACATATCCATGTACAGAGTGCCGGCTTCAAGGCAGATAAGTCCCACTTGTCTATATACAGAGAGCTGGCGACATGGCAGAGTAGTGCAACATTTCCATATACAGAGTTCAAGCTACATGGCAGATGAGTCTAAAGTGTTCATATACTGAGAGCTAGCTACTTGGCAGAGTAGTCTATCATGTCCATATAAAGAGTACTAGCTACGTGAGAGATGTGTCCAAATGTTGAGAGCTAGCTACAAAGCAAACAAATCTAATATGTTCATATACAAGGAGCTACCAACTTGGTAGATCAGTCCAACATACTCATGTACAGAGAGCTAGCTACATGGCAGACAATCCATATACAGAGAGCTAATTACATGGCAGCGTAGTGCAACATTTCCATATACAGAGTTCTACCTACATTTCAGATATGTCCAACGTGTCCATATATTGAGAGCTAGCTACATGGCAGATGAGTCCAAAATATCCATGCACAAAGAGCTAGCTAATTGTTACACGAGTCCAAATTGTCCATATACAGAGAATTAGCTACATGGCAGAGTAGGGCATCATTTCCATTAACAAGAAGGTAGCTCTCTGTATGTGAACATACTGGACTGTTCTGACATGTAACTAGCCCTCAGAATATGGACACGTTGGACACATCTGCCATGTAGCTAGAACTCTGAATATGAAAACTTTGGACTCATCTGCCATGTAACTTGAACACTGTATATGGAAAAGATGCACTACTCTGTCATTCAGCTAGCTCTCTGTATATGAACATATCACACTTGTCTGCCATGTCGCTAGTTCTCAGTATATGGACCTGTGGGACTCATCTGCATGTAACTAGTTCCCTGTATATAGACATGTTGGACTACTTAGCTATGTAAATAACTCTCAGTATATGAACACGTTGGACACATCTGCCATATAGCTAGAACTTTGTATATGGAAATGTTGCACTACTCTGTCATGTATCTAGCTGTCTGTATATAGACAAGTTGGACTCATCTGCCTTGTACCTAGACCTCTGTATATGGAAATGTTGCACTACACTGCCGTGTAGCTAGCTCTCTGTATGTACACAAGTTTGACTGATCTGCCTTTTAGCTAGAACTCTGTATATGGAAATGTTGTACTACCCTGTCGTGTTGCTAGCTCTCCTTATATAGACAAGATGGACTCATCAGCCTTGTAGCGAGAACTCTGTATAACTCTGTATATTGAAATGTTGCACTACACTGCCATGTAGCTAGCTCTCTGTATATAGACACGTTGGAATTATCTGCGTTGTAGCTAGAATTCTGTATATAGAAATGTTGCACTACTCTCCCATGTAGCTATCTCTCTGTATATAGACACTTTTGACACATCTGCCTTGTAGCTAGAACCCTCTTCATCAAATGTTGCACTACCTCGCCATGTAGCTAGCTGTCTGTATATGGATATTTTGGACTGGTCTGCCATGTAGCTAGATCTCTGTTCATGAATATGTTGGATTGCTCTGCCAAGTAGGCAGTTCTCTGTATATGAACATATTGGACTTGTCTGCCATGTTGCTAGCTCTCAGTATATGGACATGTTGGACACATCTGTCATGTAGCTAGAACTCTGTATTTGGAAATGTTGCACTACCCTGCCATGTAGCTAGCTCTCTGTATATGAACATTTTGGTCTCATCTCACATGTAGATAACTCTCTGTACATGGATATGTTGGATTGATATGCCAAGTAGGTAGATCTCTGTATATGAACATATTGGACTTTTCTTCCATGTAGCTAGTTCTCATTATATTGACAAGTTTGACGCATCTGTCATGTAGCTAAAACTCTCTATATGGAAATGATGCACTACTCTGCCATGTAGATATCTCTCTGTATATAGACAAGTTGGACTCATCTGCCTTGTAGCTCGAACTCTGTACATGGAAATGTTGCACTACCCTGCCATATAGCTAGCTCTCTGTATATGGACATTTTGTACTCAACTGCCATGTAGCTGGCTCTCAGTATAAGAACATGTTGAATTCATCTGCAAAGTAGCTAGTACCCTTTATATAGACATGTTGCACTACTCTGCCAAGTAGCTAGCTCTCAGTATATGGACATTGAACTCATCTGCCATGTGGTTTTAACTCTGTATATGGAAATGATGCACTACCCAGCCATGTAGATAGCTCTCTGTATATGGACCTTTTGGACTCATCTGTCATGTAGTTAGCTCTCTGTACATGGATATGTTGCAGTGATCTGCCATGTAGTTAGCTCTCTGTATATGGAAACGTTGGACACTTCTGCCATTCACCTAGATCTCTGTATGTTGGAATGTTGCACTACCTGTTGTGTCACTAGCTCTCTTTATATAGACAAGATGGACTCTTCTGCCTTGCAGCTAGATCTCTGTATATTGAAATGTTGCACTACACTGCCATGTAGCTAGCTCTCTGCATATAGACACGTTGGACTCTTCTGCCTTGTAGCTAAAATTCTGTATACGGATATGATGCACAACCCTGCCTTGTAGCTAACTCTCTTAATATGGACACGTTTGACACATCTGCTATGTAGCTAGGACTCCCTATATGGAAATGCTGTAGTACTCTGCCATGTAGATAGCTCTCTGTATATAGACAAGGTGGACTCATCAGCCTTGTAGCTACAACTCTGTATATGGAAATATTGCACCCCCCTGCCATGCAGCTAGTTCTCTGTATATAAACATATAGAACTTGTCTGCCATGTAGCTAGCTGATAGTTTATGGACATGTTGGACTTATCTGCCATGTAGCTAGTACACTGTATTTGAACATGTTGTACTACTCTGCCATGTAGCTATCTATCAGTATTTGGACATGTACTCATCTACCATCTAGCTAGAACTCTGTTTATGGAAATGTTGCAGTATTCTGCCTTGTAGGTAGCTCGCTGTATATGGACATTTTGAACTTGTATGCCATGTAGCTAGTTCTCTGTACATGGATATGTTGGACTGATCTGCCAAGTAGGTAGCTCTCTGT
>NW_006408916.1:283545-288436 GCF_000296735.1 Chrysochloris asiatica
TTTTGGACTCATCTGAAATGTAGGTAGCTCTCAGATCATGGGTACGTTGGACGGATCTGTCAAGTAGGTAGCTCTCTGTATATGAACATATTGGATTCATCTGCCATGTAGCTAGTACCCTGTATATGGACATGTTAAACTACCCTGCCATATAGCTAGCTCTCTGTATATGGACATTTTGGACTCGTCTGACATGGAGCTAGCTCTCTGTGCATGGATATTTTGTACTGATATGCCATGTAGGTAACTCTCAGTATATGGACACGTTGGACATATCTGCCATGTATTTAGCACTCTGTATATGGAAATGCTGCACTACTCTACCATGTTGCTAGCTCTCTGTATATGGACATTTTGTACTCATGTGACATGGAGCTAGCTCTCTAAGCATGAATATGTTGGACTGATCTGCCAAGTAGGTATCTCTCTGTATATGAACATATTGGACTTGTCTGCCATGTAGCTAGCTTTCAGTATATAGACAAGAAGGACTCATCTGCCTTGTAGCTAGAACTATGTATATGGAAATGTTGCACTACCCTGCCATGTCCCAAGCTTTCTGTATAAAGACAAGTTGGACTCATCTACCTTGTAGCTAGAACTCCGTATAGGGTATTGTTGCAGTACTCTTCCATCTAGCTAGCTCTCTGTATTTAGACAAACTGGACTCATCTGCGTTGTAGCTAGAACTCTGTATATGGAAATGTTGCACTATCCTGCCATGTAGCTAGCTCTCTATATATGGACATTTTGGACTCATTTGCCATGTAGCTAGCTCTCTGTACATGGATATGTTGGACTGATCTGCCAAGTAGATAGCTCTCAGTATATGAACATATTGGACTTGTCTGCCATGTAGCAATCTCTCAGTATATAAACACATTGGACACATCTGTATGTAGCTAGAATTCTGTATATGGACATGTTGAACTAGACTGCAATGAAGCTAACTCTCAGTATATGGACCCTTTGGGCACATCTGCCATGTGGCTAGAATTCTGTATATGGAAATGTTGCACTACCCTGACATGTAGCTTCCTCTCTGTATATGAACATTTTGCAGTCGTCTGATATGTAGCTATCTCTCTGTATATTGACATGTTGGACTTATCTGCCAAGTAGGTAGGTGTCTGTATATGAATGTATTGGACTTTTCTGCCAGGTAGATAGCTTTCAGTATATTGACATGTTGGACTTATCTTCCATGTAGCTAATACCCTGTATATGGACATGTTGCACTACTCTGCTATGTAGGTAGCTCTCTGTATATAGACAAGTTGGACTCATCTTCCTTGTAGCTAGAACTCTGTACATGAATATGTTTCACTGAGCTGCCATGTAGGTAGCTCTAATTATGTGAACACGTTGGACACATCTGCCATGTAGCTAGAATTCTATATATGGAAATGTTGTACTACCCTGCTATGTAGCTAGCTCTTTGTATATGGACATTTTGGACTCGTCTGACGTGTAGCTAGCTCTCTGTGCATGAATAAGTTGGAATGATCTGCCAAGTAGTTATCTCTCAGTATATGAACACATTGGACTTCTCGTCCATGTAGCTAGTTCTCAGAATATGGATATGTTGGACACATTTGCCATGTAGCTAGTACCCTGGATATGGCCATGATGCACTACTCTACCATGTGTCTAGCTCTCTGTATATAGACATGTTGGGCTCCTCTGCTTATAGCTAGAACTCTGTATATGGAAATGTTGCACTACCCTGACATGTAGCTAGCTCTGTATATATGTACATGTTGGACTTGTCTTCCATGTAGCTAGCTCTCAGTATATGGACACGTTGGACACATCTGCATGTAGCTAGAATTCTGAATTTGGAAATGTTGCACTGCCCAGCAATGTAGCTAACTCTTTGTATATTAACATATTGAACTTGACTGCCTTGTAGCTAGTTCTCAGTATATGGACATGTTGGAAACATCTGCCATGTAGCTAGAACCTGTATTTGGAAATGTTGCCCTACCCAGCTATGTAGCTAATTCTCTATATATGAACATATTGGCCTTGTCTGCTATGTAGCTAGCTCTCAGTATATGGACACGTTGGAGACATCTGCCATGTATCTAGAACTCTGTATATGGTAATGTTGCACTACCCTACCATGTAGCTATCTCTCTATATATAGACATGTGGGACTCATCTGCCTTCTATCTAGATGTTAGTATATGGAAATGTTGCACTACCCTGCTATGGAGCTAGCTCTCTGTAGAAAGACAAGTTGGACCCATCTGCCTTGCAGCTAAAATTCTGTATATGGAAGTGTTGCACGACCCTGAACTTGTAGCTAGCTCTCTTTATACAGACAAGTTGGATTCATTTGCCTTGTAGATAGAACTCTGTATATGAAAATGTTGCACTACCCTGCCATGGAGCTAGCTCTCTTTATATGGACATTTTGGACTTGTCCGCCATGTAGCTAGCTCTCAGTATATGGACATGTCGGACTCATCCGCCATGTACCTAGCTCTCAGTACATGAATATGTGATACTGATCTGCCAAGTGGGTACCTCTCTTTATATGAACATGTTGAGCTTGTCTGCCAGTTAGCTAGCTCTCAGTATTTGGACATGTTGGGCTCATCTTCCATGTTCCTAGCACCCTGTATACGGACATGTTGCACTACTCTGCCATGTAGCTCGCTCTCTGTATATAGTCAATTAGAGTCATCTGCCTTGAAGCTAGAACTCTGTATATTGAAATGTTGCATTACCCTGCCATACAGCTAGCTTTCTGTATATGGGCATTTTTGACTCTCTGACATGTAGTTGGCTGTCTGTACATGAATATTTAGGACTGAACTGCCATGTAGGTATCTCTGAGTATATGGACACGTTGGACACATCTGCCATGTAGCTAGAACTCTGTATATGGAAATGTTGCACTACCCTACCATGTAGCTACCTCTGTGTACATAGACAAGTCGGACTCATCTTCTTTCTATCTAGAAGTCAGTATATGGAAATGTTGCACTACCCTGCGATGTAGCTAGCTCTCTGTATAAAGACAAGTTAGACTCATCTGCCTTGTAGCTAGAACTCTGTATATGGAAATGTTGTAGTACCATGCCTTGTAGCTAGGTCTCTTTATATAGACAAGTGAACTCATCTGCCTTGTAGCTAGCACTCTGTATATGAAAATTTTGCACTAACCTGCCATGTAGCTACCTTTCTTTATATGGACATTTTGGACTTGTCTGCCATGTAGCTAGCTCTCAGTAAAAAGACACGATGGACACATCTGCCACGTAGCTAGAACTCTGTATATTCAATATTAAACTACTCTGCCATATAGCTTGCTCTCTGTATATAGAGAAGTTGGACTCATCTGCCTTGTTGCTAAAACTCTGTATATGGAAATGTTGCACTAACCTGCCATGTACCTGGCTCTCTGTATATGGACATTTTGTAATCGTCTGCCTTGTAGCTAGAACTCTTTATAAGGAAATGTTGAACTACCGTGCCATGTAGCTAGCTCTCTGTATATGGACATTATGGAGTCATCTGACATGTAGTTAGCGCTCAGTACATGGATATGTTGGACTGATCGGCCAAGAAGGTAGCTATCTGTATATGAACATATTGGACTTGTGTGCCATGTGGGTAGCTCTCAGTATACGGACAATTTCGTCTCATCTGCCTTGTAGCTAGAACTCTGCATATGGAAATGTTGCACTACCCTGCCATGTAGCTAGTTCTCTGTATATAGCCAAGTTGAATTCATCTGCCTTGTAGCTAGAACTCTGTACATGGAAATATTGATCTACCCTGCCATGTAGCTAGCTCTCAGTATATGGACATGTTGGACTCATATGCCATGTAGCTAGTACACTGTATATGGACATGTTGCATTACTTTGCCATGTAGCTAGCTCCCAATACATGAACACTTTGGACTTATCTGCCATGTGGTTTGAACTCTGTATTTGGATATGATGCACTAGTCTGCCATGTAGCTAGCTCTCTGTACATAGACAAGTTGAACTCATCTGCCATGTATCTATTACCCTGTATGTGGACATGTTGGACTCCTCTGCCATGTACCTAGTTCTCAGTATATGGACATATTGGACACATCTGCAATGTAGCTAGAACTCTGTATATGGAAATTTTGCACTACCCTGCCATGTAGCTAGCTCTCTGTATATGAACATTTTCTACACATCTGCCCTCTAGCAAGAACTGTGTATATGGAAATGTTACACTACTCTGCCATGTAGGTAGCTCTCTGTATATGAACATATTGGACTTGTCTGCCATGTAGAAAGCTCTCTGTACATGGATATGTTGGACTGATCTGCCAAGTAGGTAGCTTTCTATATAAGAACATATTGGATTCATATATGGATATGTTGGACTTCTCTGCCATGTAGCTAGCTCTCAGTATATGGACATGTTGGACACATCTGCCATAAAGTTAACTCTGTGTATATGGACATTTACGACTTGTCTGCCATGTAGCTAGTTCTCTGTACATGGATACGTTGGATTGATCTGCCATATTGCTAGCTATCTGTGCATGAATCTTTTGGACTGATCTGCCATGTAGCTTGCTCTCAGTATATGGACATGTTGGACAAATCAGCCATGTAGCTAGAACTCTGTATATAAAAATGTTGCACTATGCTGCCATGAAGCTAGCTCTCTGTATATAGACAAGTTGGACTCATCTGCCTTTTAGCTAGAACCCTGTATATGATAATGTTGCACTACCCTGCAATTTAATTAGCTCTCTGTATATGGACATTTTGGACTCATCTGCCACGTAGCGAGCTCTCTGTACATGGATATGTTGGACTGATCTGCCAAGTAGGTAGCTCTCTGTTTATGAACATATTGGACTTGTCTGTCATGTAGCTACCTCTAAGTAT
>NW_006408916.1:288601-298908 GCF_000296735.1 Chrysochloris asiatica
CTTTATATGAACATTTTGGACTTGACTGCCATGTAGCTAGCTCTCAGTATATGGACATGTTGGACTCATCTGGCATGTAGCTAGTACTGTGTATATGGACAAGTTGGAATCATCTGCATTGTAGCTAGAACTCTGTATACGGAAATGTTGCACTACCCTGCCATGTAGTTAGCTCTCTGTATATAAACAAGTTGGATTCTTCTGCTTTGTCGCAAGGACTCTGTATATGGAAATGTTTCACTACCCTGCCATGTAGCTAGGTCTCTGTATATAGACAAGTTGGATGCATCTGCCATTTAGCTAGAACTCTGTATATGGAAATGTTGCACTACCCTGCCATGGAGCTAGCTCTCTGTATATAAACAAGTTGGATTCTTCTGCTTTGTCGCAAGGACTCTGTATATGGAAATGTTTCACAACCCTGCCATGTAGCTAGGTCTCTGTATATAGACAAGTTGGATGCATCTGCCATTTAGCTAGAACTCTGTATATGGAAATGTTGCACTACACTGCCATATAGCTAGGTCTCTATATATGAACATATTGGACGTGCCTGCCATGTAGCTAGCTCTCAGTGCATGGACATGTTGAACACATCTGCTATGTAGCTAGATCTCTGTATATGGAAATGTTGCACTACCCTGCTATGTAGCTACCTCTCTGTATATAGACAAGTGGCACTCATCTGCCTTCTATCTATAAGTCTGTATATGGAAAAGTTGCACTACCATGCCATGTAGGTAGCTCTCTTTATATGGACATTTTGGATTTGTCTAACATGTAGCTATCTTTCAGTATAAGGACATTTTGGACTCATTTGACATGTAGCTTGTACCCTGTACATTGACATGTTGGACTTCTCTGCCTTGTAGGTAGCTCCCAGTATATGGAAAAGTTGGACTCATCTGCCTTGTAGCAAGAACCCTTTATATGGAAATGTTGCACTACCCTGCCATGTAGCTAGCTGTCTTTATATAGACAAGGTGGACTCATCTGTCTTTTAGCTAGAACTCTGTTTATGGAAATGTTGCACTACCTTGCCTTGTAGCTAGCTCTCTGTATATAGACAAGTGGGACACATCTGTCTTGTAAGTAGAACTCTGTATGTGGAAATGCTGCACTACTCTGCCATGTAGGTAACTCTCAGTACATGGATATGTTGGACTGATCTGTCAAGTAGGTAGCTCTCTGTAAATGAATATATTGTACTCATTTGCCATGTAGCTAGCTCTTAGTATATGCACATGTTGGACTCATCTGCCATATAGCTCGTACCCTGTATATGAACGTGTTAGACTACTCTGCCATGTAGCTAGCTCTCAGTATTTGGACACTTTGGACTCATCTGCCATGTAGCTTGAACTCTGTATATGGAAATCATGCACTACTTTGCCATGTTGCTAGCTCTCTGTATATGGACATTTTGTACTCATATGCCATGCAACTAGTAACCTGTATATGGACATGTTGGACTGATCTGCCATTTAGTTAGCTCTCAGTATATGGACAGGTTGGACACAACTCTCATGTAGCTCGAACTCTGTATATGGAAATGTTGCATTCCACTGCCATGTACCAAGCTCTCTGTATATAGAAAAGTTGGACTCATCTGCCATGTAGCTAGTACCCTCTATATGGCCATGTTGGACTACTCTGCCATGTAGCTAGCTCTTAGTATATGGACATGTTGGACACATCTGCCATATTGCTAGAACTCTGTAGATGAACATATTGGACTTGTCTGCCCTGTTGCTAGCTCTCAGTATATGGACATGTTGGACTCATCTACCATGTAGCAAGTACCATGTATATGGACCTGTTGAACTACTCTGCCATTTAGCTAGCTCTCAGTATATGAACACGTTGGACTCATCTGCCACGTAGCTTGAATTCTATATATGGAAATCATGAACTACTCTGACATGTAGCTAGCTCTCTGTCTATTGGCTTTCTGGACTTGTCTGCTATGTAATTAGCTCTCTGTACATGGATATGTTGTACTGATCTGCCAAGTAGGTAGCTATCTGTATATGAACATATTGGACTCATCTGCCATGTACCTAGCACCTTGAATATGGACATTTTGGATTTTTCTGCCATGTAGCTAGGTCTCTGTACATGCATATGTTGGACTGACCTGCCAAGTAGATAGTTCTCTGTACATGAACATATTGGACTTTTCTGCCATGTACCTAACTCTCAGTATCTGTACATGTTGTACTCATCTGCCATGTAGCTAATACTCTGTACATGGATATGTTGGACTACTCTGCCATGTAGCTAGCTCTCAGTATATGGACACGTTGGACACATCTGCCATGTAGCTAGAACTCGATATATGGAAATATTGCACTATCCTGCCATGTAGCTAGCTCTTTGTATATGAATTGATTGGACTCGTCTGACATGTAGTTAGCTCTCAGTATATGAACACATTGGACACATTTGCCATGTAGCTACAACTCTGTATATAAACATGTTGGACTACTCTGCCATGTAGCTAGCTCTCAGTATATGAACATTTTGAACTTATCTACCATGTACCTTGAACTCTGTATTTAGAAATGACGCAAACTCTGCCATGTAGCTAGCTCTCTGCATATGAACATTTTGTACACATCTGCCATGTAGCAAAAACTGCGTATATGGAAATGTTACTCTACACTGCCATGTAGGTAGCTCTCTGTATATGACCATATTGGACTTGTCTGCCATTTAGTTAGCTCTCTGTACATGGATATGTTGGACTGATCTGCCAAGTAGGTAGCTTTCTATATAAAAACATATTGGATTCATCCGCCACGTAGCTAGTACTCAGTATATGGATATGTTGGACTCCTCTGCCATGTAGCTAGCTCTCAGTATATGGACACGTTGGACACATCTGCCAAATAGCTAGCTCTGTGTATATGGACATTTTCGACTCATCTGCCATGTAACTAGTTCTCTGTACATGGTTATGTTGGACGGATCTGCCAAGTAGATGCCTCTCTGTATATGAACATATTGGACATTTTTGTCATGAAGTTTGCTCCTAATATATGGACATGTTGGACTCATCTGTTATGTATATAGTACCCTATATATGGATGTGTTTGACTACTCTGCCATGTAGCTAGCTCTCTATATATGGACACATTGGAAACATCTGCAATTTAGCTAGAACAATGTATATCGAAATGTTGCACTACCCTGCCATGTAGCTAGCTCACTGTATATGATCAATTTGCACTTGTCTACCATGTAGCTAGCTCTCAGTGCATGGAAATGTTGGACACATCTGCCATGTAGCTAGTACCCTGTATTTGGACATGTTGGACTACTCTGCCATACAGCTAGCTCTCAGTATATGGACACGTTGAACACATCTGCTATGTAGCTAGAACACTGTATACAGAAATGTTGCACTACCCTGATATGTAGCTACCTCTCTGTATATAGACAAGTGGCACTCATCTGCCTTCTATCTATAAGTCTGTATATGGAAAAGTTGCTCTACCCTTCCATGTAACTAGCTCTCTGTGTATAGATACGTTGGACTCATCTGCCTTGAAGCTAGAACTCTGTATATGAAAATGTTGCAATACCCTGCCATGTAGGTAGCTCTCTTTATATGGACATTTTGGACTTGTCTAACATGTAGCTATCTTTCAGTATAAGGACATTTTTGACTCATCTGGCATGTAGTTTGTACCCTGTATATGGACATGTTGGACGACTCTGTCATGTAGGTAGCTCCCAGTATATGGAAAAGTTGGACTCATCTGCCTTGTAGCAAGAACACTTTATATGGAAATGTTGCACTACCCTGCCATGTAGCTCGCTGTCTGTATATAGACAAGTTGGACTCATCTGTCTTTTAGCTAGAACTCAGTATATGGAAATGTTGCACTACTGTGCCATGTAGCTAGCTCTCTGTATATGGACATTTTGGACTCGTCTGCCATGTAGGTAGCTCTCAGTACATGGATATGTTGGATTGATCTGCCAAGTAGATACCTCTCTGCACATGAACATATTGGATTGTCTACCATGTATCTAGCTCTCAGTATATGGACATTTTGGACTCATCTGCAATGTAGCTAGCTCTCTGTACATGGATATGTTGGACTCATCTGCCAAGTAGATAGTTCTCTGTATATGAACATATTGGACTTTTCTGCCATGTACCTAACTCGCAGTATATGTACATGTTGTACTCATCTGCCATGTAGCTAGTGTCCTGTATATGGATATGTAGAACTACTCTGCCATGTAACTAGATCTCAGTATATAAACAATTTGGACTCATCTGCCATGTAGCTTGAATCTATATATGGAAATCATGAACTACTCTGACATGTAGCTGGCTAGCTATCTAAGGACTTTCTAGACTTGTTTGCTATGTAATTAGCTCTCTGTACATGGATATGTTGGACTGATATGTCAAGTAGGAAGCTATCTGTAAATGAACATATTGGACTTGTCTGACATGTAGGTAGCTCTAAGTATATCGACATGTTGGACTCATTAGCCATATAGCTAGTACTTTTTATATGGACATGTTGGAATACTCTCTGTTTATAGACAAGTTGGACATATGTGCCTTGTATCTAGAACTGTGTATATGGAAATGTTGGATAACCCTGCCATGAAGCTAGCTCTCTGTATATGGACACTTTGGACTCATCTGCCTTGTAGCTAGTACTCTGTATATGGAAATGTTGCACTACGCTGCCATGTAGCTAGCTCTCTTTATATGGACATTTTGTACTCATCTCCCTTGTAGCTAGAAGTCTGTATATGGAAACGTTGCACTACACTGCCATGCAGCCAACTCTCTGTATACCGGACATTTTGGACTCATCTGCCATGTAGCTAGCTCTCAGTACATGGATATGTTGGACTGATCTGCTAAGTAGGTAGCTCTCTGTATATAAACATATTGGACTTGTCTGCCATGTAGCTAGCTCTCAGTATATAGATAAGTTGGACTCATCGGCCTTGTAAATAGAACTCTGTATAGGGAAATGTTGCATTACCCTGCCATGTAGCTAGCTCTCTGTATATGGACATTTGGGACTAGTCTGCCAAGAAGCTAGCTATCCGTACATGGATATGCTGGACTGATCTTCCAAGTAGTAGCTCTCTGTATATGAACATATTGGAATTATCTGCCATGTAGCTAGCTCTCAGTATATGGACATGTTGGACTCTTCTGCCATGTGGCTAGTACCTGTATATGGAAATCTTTGACTGATATTTGGACAAGTTTGACACATCTCCCATGTAGCTAGAATTTTGTATATGGAAATGTTGCTCTACTCTGCCATGTAGCTAGGTCTCTGTATATAGACAAGTTGGACTCATCTGCCTTGTAGCTAGCATTCTGTATATAAAAATGTTGCACTACCCTGCCATTTAACGATCTATCTGTATATGGACATTTTGGACTCGTCTGCTTGCAGCAAGTTCTCTGTACATGGATATGTTGGACTGATCTGCCAAGTAGGTAGCTCTCTGTATATGAACATATGGGACTTGTCTAACATGTAGAGAGCTCTCAATGTATGGACATGTTGGTCTCATTAGCCAGGTATCTTGTACTCTTTAATTGGACATGCTGGACTACTCTTGCCATGTAGCTGGCTCTCCGTATATGAACACTTTCGAGTCATCTGCCATGTAGTTTGAACTCTCTATATGGACATTTTGGACTACTCGGCCATTTACCTAGCTCTCTGTATATGGACATTTTGGATTCGTCTGCCATATAGCTAGCTATCTGTGCATGAATCTTTTGGACTGATCTGCCATGTACGTTGCTCTCAGTATATGGACACGTTGGACACATCAGCCATGTAGCTAGAACTCTGTATATAAAAATGATGCACTACGCTACCATGTAGCTAGCTCTCTGTATATAAACAAGTTGGACTCATCTGCCTTCTAGCTAGAACTGTGTATATGATAATGTTGCACTAACCTGCCATTTAATTAGCTGTCTGTATATGGACATTTTGGACTCATCTGCCACGTAGCGAGCTCTCTGTACATGGTATGTTGGACTGATCTGCCAAGTAGGTAGCTCTCTGTATATGAACATATTGGACTTGTCTGCCATTTAGCTACTCTCAGTATATACACAAGTTGGACTCATCTGCCTTGTATCTATCACTCTTTATATGGAAATGTTGCACTACTCTGCCATGTAACTAGCTCTCTGTATACGGACATTTTGGACTGGACTGCCATGAAGTTAGCGCTCAGAATATGGACATGTTGAACTCAACTGCCTTGTAGCTAGAACTCTGTATATGGAAATGTTGCACTACACTGCCATGTAGATAGCACTCTGTATATGGACATTTTGGAGTCGCCTGACATGTACTAGCTATATGTACACGGATATTTTGGACTGACATACCAATAAGTACGTCTCTGAATATGAACATATTGGACTTGTCTCTTTTGTCCCTAGCTCTCTGTATATTGACATGTTGGACACATCTGCAATGTAGCTAGCTCTCAGTATAAGGACATGTTGGACTCATATGCCATGTAGCTAGGACTCTGTATATGGAAATGTTGCTATCCTGTGCCATGTAGGTAGCTCTCTGTATATAGACAAGTTGGACACATCTGCCTCGCAGCTAGAACTATGTATATGGACATTTTGGACTCATCTGACATGTTGTTAGCTTTCTCTGCATGGATATTTTGGACTGATCTGCCATGAAGGTAGCCCTCATTTTATGGACATGCTGGATACATCTGCCATGTAGCTAAAACTCTGTATATGGAAGTTTTGAACTACTCTGCCATGTAGCTAGCTCTCCGTATATGGACATGTTGGACTCATTTGCCATGTAGCTAGTTCCCTGTATAAGGACATGTTGTACTACTCTGCCATATAGCTAGCTCTCAGTAAATGGCCAGGTTGAACTCATCTGCCATATAGGTAGCTCTCAGTACACTGATATATTGGACTGATCTGCCAAGTAGGTAGCTCTCTATATATGAACATATTGGATATCTGTGCCATGTAGCTGGCTCTCAGTATATAGACAAGTTGGACTCATCTGCCATGTAGCTAGCTCTCTGTATCTGGACAAGTTGGACTCATCTGCCTTGTAGCTAGAACTCTGTGTATGGAAATGCTGCACTACTCTGCCATGTAGGTAGCTGTCTGTATATCGACATTTGGACTCATCTGAAATTTAGCTAGCTCTCTGTGCCTGTATATGTTGTACTGATCTGCCAAGTAGGTAGCTCTCTTTATATGAACATATTGGACATTCTACCATGTAGCTAACTCTGAGTATATAGACATGTTGGACTCATCTTCCATGTGGGTAGTACCCTGTATAGGGACATGTTGGACTACTCTGCCATGTAGCTAGCTCTCAGAATATGGACATGTTGGACACATCTGCCATCTAGCTAGCTCTCTGTATATGCACATTTGGGATGTTTCTTCTATGTAGCTAGCTCTCTGTATAAGGACATGTTGGATTACTCTATCTTGTAGGTAGCTCTGAGTATATGGATACATTGGACACATCTGCTATATAACTAGATCTTTTTATATGAAATTTTGCTGCCATGTAGCTAGCTCTCTGTTTATGGACATGTTGGACTCGTCTGACATGAAGCTAGCTCTCTGCACATGGATATATTACACTGATTGCCAAATAGGTAGCTCTCTGTATATGAACATATTGGACTTGTCTGTTATGGAGCTAGCTCTCAGTATAGAGACAAGTAGGGAAGATCTGCCTTGTAGCTCGAACTCTGTATATGGAAATGTTGCAGTACCCTGCCATGTAGTTAGCTCACTGTATATAAACATATTGGACTTGTCTGCCATGCAGCTACCTCTCAGTATATGGACATGTTGGAGTCATCTGCCATGTAGCTAGTACCTTTATATGGACATGTTGGACTACTTTGACATGTAGCTAGCTCTCTGTATAAAGACAAGTTGGACTCATGTGCCATGAAGGTAGATCTCTGTATATGAATATATGGGTCTAATCTGCCATGTAGTTAGCTCTCAGTATATGTACACGTTGGACTCATTTGCCATGTAGGTAACTCTCAGTACATGGATATGTTGGACTGATCTGGCAAATAAGTAGCTCTCTGTATATGAACATGTTGATTTGTCTGCCATGTAGCTACCTTTCAGTATATGGACACGTTAGACACATCTGCCATGTAGCTAGAACTCTGTGTATGGAAATGTTGCACTACCCTGCCATCTAGCAAGCTCTCTGTATATGGACATTTTTGACTTGTTTGACATGTAGCTAGCTCTCTGTGCATGGATGTTGGATTTATCTGTCCAGTAGGTAGCTCTCTGTATATGATCATATTGGAATTGTCTGCTATGTAGCTACCTCTCAGTATATGGACATGTTGGACTCATCTGCATTGTAGCTAACACATTGTATATGAACATGTTAGAATACTCTGACATGTAGCTAGCTCTCAGTATATTTACATGTTGGAAACATCTGCCATGTATCTAAAACTCTGAATATGGAAATGTTTCATTAAACAGCCATGAAGCTAGCTCACTCTATATGAACATATTTGATTCATCTGCCATGTAGCAAGCTCTCAGTATATGGACATGGTGGACTCATCTGTCATGTAGCTAGTACCCTGTATATGGACATGTTGGACTACTCTGCCATGTATCTAGCTCTCAGCATATGGACACGTTGGACATATCTGCCATATAGCTAAAACTTTGTATATGGAAAGGATGCACTATCCTGCCATGTAGCTAGCTCTCTGTATATGAACATTTTGGAATTGTTTGCCATGTAACTAGCTCTCAGTATATGGACAAGTTGGACTAATCTGCCATGTAGCTAGTACCCTGTATATGGACATGTTGCACTAATCTGCCATGTAGCTAGCTCTCTGTATATAGACAATTTGACTCATCTGCCATGTTGCTTGAACTCTGTATATGAAAATGATATACTACTCTGCCATGTAGCTAGCTCTGTATATAGTCAAGTTGGATTAATCTGCCTTGTAGCTAGAAATCTGTATATGGAAATGTTGCACTACCCTGCCATGTTGCTAGCTCTCTGGATATGTGCATTTTGAACTCATCTGCCATGTAACTTCCTCTCTGTACATGGATATGTTGGACTAATCTGCCAAGTGGGTAGCTCTCTGTATATGAACATATTGTGTTTTTCTGCCATGTAGCTAGCTCTCAGTATATGGTCACATTGAATTAATTAGAGAGGAAGCTAGCACTCTTTATATGGACATGTTGGACTACTCTGCCTTGTAGCTAGCTCTCTGTATATACAGAAGTTGGAATCATCTGCCTTGTATCTAGAACTCTGTATATGGAAATGTTGCACTACCCTGACATGTAGCTAGCTCTCTGTCTATGGTCATTTCGGTCTCATCTGTCATGTAGCTAGCTCTCTGTACATGGATATGTTGCACTGATCTTCCAAGTTGGTAGCTCTCTGTAAATGCAAATATTCGTCTTGTATGCCATGTAGCTAGCTCTCAGCATATAGACAAGTTGGACTCGTCTGCCTTATAAGTAGAACTCTGATTATGAAAACGTTGCACTACCCTGCCTTGTAGCTAGCTCTCTGTATATGGACACTTGGGATATGTCTGCCATGAACCTAGCTCTCTGTACATGGATAGGATGGAATGATCTGCCAAGTAGGTAGCTCTCTGTACATGAACATATTGAACTTGTCTGCCATGTAGGTAGCTCCCAGCATATGGACATGTTATACACATCTGCAATGTAGCTATCTCTCAATATATGGATATGTTGGATTCATCTGCCATGTAGCTATTATTCTGTATATTTACATGTTGGACTACTCTGCCATGTAGCTAGCTCTCAGTATATAGACTTTGGTCTCATCTGCCATGTAGCTTGAACTCTGTATATGAAAATGATGCACTACTTTGCCATGTAGATAGCTCTCTGTATATGGACATTTTGGACTCGTCTGACATGTTGCAAGCTCCCTGTGCATGGATATTTTGTACTGATCTGACATGTAGGTTGCCCTCAGTATATGGACACATTGGACACATCTGTCATGCAGCTATAACTCTGTTAATGGAAATGTTGCACTAATCTGCCATATAGCTAAAACTCTGTATATGGAAAAGTTGCACTATCCTGCCATGTAGTTAGCTCTCTGTATATGGACATTTTGGACTTCTCTGCCATGATACTAGCTCTCTCTACATGGATATGTAGGAATGATCTGCCAAGTAGGTGGCTCTCTGTATATGAACCTATTGAACTTGTCTACCATGTA
>NW_006408916.1:299008-306989 GCF_000296735.1 Chrysochloris asiatica
ATAGCTAGCTTTCTCTATATGAACATATTGGACTACTCTGCCATGTAGCTATCTATCAGTATATGGGCATGTTGGACTAATCTGCCATGTAGATATTACTCTGTATATGGACATGTTGGACTACTCTGCTATGTACCTATCTCTCAGTGTATGGACACGTTGGACACAACTGTCATGTAGCTAGAACTCTGTATATAGAAATGTTGCACTACTCTGCCATATAGCTGTCTCTCTGTATATAGACAAGTTGGACCCATCTGCCTTGTAGTTAGAACTCTGTATATTGAAATGTTGCACTACCATGCCATGTAGCTATCTCTCTGTATAGGGACATTTTGGACTGCTCTGTCCTGTATCTAACTTTCCGTACATGGATATGTTGGACTGATCTAACAAGTAGGTAACTCTCTGTATATGAATATTTTGGACTAATCTCCCATGTAGTTAGTACCCTATATATGGACATGTTGGACTACTCTGCCATGTAGCTAGCTATCTCTCAGTATATGGACAAGATGGACACATCTGCCATGTAGCTGGAACTCTGTATATGGAATTGTTGCACTACCCTACCATGTATCTAGCTCTCCGTATAAGGACATATTACACTCATCTGTCATATAACTAGTAGCCTTTATATGGACATGTTGGACTACTCTGACAGTATATAGAAAAGTTGGACTCATCTGCCTTGTAGCTAGAACTCTGTATATGGAAATCTTGCACTACCCTGCCATGTAGCTAGCTCTCTGTATATGGACATTTTGGATTTGTCTGCCATGTAACTAGCTTTCTGTATATGGATATGTTGAACTGATCTACCAAGTAGGTAGTTCTCTGGATATGAACATATAGGACTTGTCTGCCATATAGCTAGCTTTCAGTATATAGACAATTTGGACGCATCTACCATGTAGCTAGTACCTTGTATATGGACTTGTTGGACTACTCTGCCAGGTATTTGGCTCTCAGTGTATGGACACATTGTACACATATGCCATTTAGTTTTATATTTAAGGCAGACGAGTCCAAAGTGTCTATATACAGAAAGCTAGCTACATGGTAGGGTAGTGCAACATTTCCATATACAGAGTTTTAGCTACAAGGCAAATGAGTCCAACTTGTCTATATACAGAGAGCAAGGTACATGACAGGGTAGTGAAACATTTCCTTATAAAGAGTTCGAGCTACAAGGCAGATGAATCCAACATGTCTATATAATCTACATGGCAGAAAAGTCCAATATTTTCATATACAGAGAGCTACCTACTTGGTAGATCAGTCTAACATATCAATGTACAGACAGCTAGCTACAGAGTTGTAGCCAGAAAGCATATGAATCCAACTTTAGTATATACTGAGAGCTACCTATGTTGCAGAACAGTCCTAAATATCAATGCTCAGAGAGCTAGCTAAATGTCAGATGTGTCTAAAATGTCCATATACACTGAGCTAGCTATATGGCAGGGTAGTGCAACATTTCAACATACAGAGGTCTAGCTACATTTCAGATGTCTCCAACGTGTCCATACACTGAGAGCTACCTACATGGCAGATCAGTGCTTCATTTCCATATATAGAGTTCAAGCTACATGGCATATGAGCTCAAGTGTTCATATACTGAGAGCTAGCTACATGGTTGAGTAGTCCAACATGGCCATATAAAGTGTACTACCTACATGGCAGATGTGTCCAATATGTTCATATAGAGAGAGCTAGCTACATGGCACGGTAGTGCAAAATTTCCATATACGGATTTCTAGCTACATGGCAGATGTTTCCAACATGTCCATACACTGAGAGCTACCTACATGGCAGATCAGTTCTAAATATCCATGCACAGAGACCTAGCTACATGTCAGATGTTTACCAAATGTCCATATACAGAGAGTTAGCTACATAGCAGAATAGTCCAACATGTCCATATAAAGAGCACAAGTTACATGGAAAATGTTTCCAACAAGTACACATAATGAGAGCTAGCGACATGGCAGACAAGTCCAATATGTTCGTATACAGATAGGGAGCTATTTGGCAGGATAATGCAACCATTTACATGTACAGAGTTCTAACTACATGGCAGATGTATCCAACGTGACCATATACTGAGAGCTAGCTACATGGCAGAGTAGTCCAACATGTCCATGTACAAGGTACTAGCTACATGGAAGGTGTTTCCAACGTGTACTTATACTGAGAGTTTGCTATATGGCAGAAAAATCCAATATGTTCATATAGAGAGAGCTAGCTACATGGCAGGGTAGTGCAACATTTCCATGTACTGAGTTCTAGCTTCATGGCAAATGTGTCCAATGTGTCCATATACTGAGAGTTAGCTACATGGCAGAATAGTCCAACATGTCCAAATACAGAGTACTAGCTACCTGGTTAATGAAACCAACATGTCCATATAATGAGAGGTAGGTACATAGCAGACAAATCCAATATGTTCATATACAGAGAGCTACCTACATGGCAGATCATCCCAACATATCCATGTACAGTGAGCTAATTACATCGCAGAGTAGTCCAAAATGTCCATATATAGAGAGCTAGCTAGGTATCAGGGTCATGGAAAATTTCCATATACAGAATTCTAGATACATGACAGATGTGTTCAACATGTCTATATAGTGAGAGTACATACATGGCAAATCAGTCCAACATATCCATATACACAGTACTAGCTACGTGTCAGATGAGTCCAACTTGTCCATATACTGAGAGCTAGCTACATGGCAGAGAATTCCAAAATGTCCATATACAGAGAACTAGCTACATGGCAAGGACGTGCAACATTTCCATATACAGAGTTATAGCTACAAGGCAGATGACTCTAACTTGTCTCTATACAGAGAGCTATCTACATGGCAGGGCAGTGCACCAGTTCCATATACAGAGTTCTAACTACAAGGAAGATAAGTCCAACTTGTCTATTTACAGAGAGCTAACTACATGACAGAGTAGTGTAACATTTGAATATACAGGGTTCTAGCTACATGGCAGGGAAGTGCAACATTTCCATATACAGAGTTCTAGCTACAAGTCAGATGACTCCAACTTGTCTATGCACAGAGAGCTAGCTACATGTCAGAATAGTGAAACATTTCCATATACAGAGTTTTAGCAACAAGGCTGATGAGTCCAACTTGCCCATATACTGAGAGTTAGATACATGGCAAAGTAGTCCAAAATGTCTATATACAGGGTACTAGCTACACGGCAGATGAGTCCAACGTTTCCATATACAGAGAGCTAGCTCTGTGGCAGGATACTTCAACATTTCTATATACAGAGTTCAAGCTACAAGGCAGATGAGTCCAACTTGTCTATATACAGACAGCTAGCTACATGGCAGAGTAGTCCTATATGTCTATATACAGAGGGCTAGCTACAAGGCAGATGAGTCCAACATGCCTATATACAGAAAGCTAGCTACATGGCAGGGTAGTCCAACATGTCCATATATAGGGTACTACCTACATGGCAGATGAATTCAACATGTCATATACTGAGAGCTAGCTACATGGCAGACAAGTCCAAAACGTCCATATACAGAGAGCTAGCTACATGGCAGGGTAGTGTAACATTTGAATATACAGGGTTCTAGCTACATGGCAGGGAAGTGCAACATTTCCATATACAGAGATCTAGCTACAAGACAGATGAGTCCTATTTGTTTATATACAGATAGCTAGCTACATGGCAGGATAGTGCAGCATTTCCATATACAGAGTTCTAGCTACATGACAGATGAGTCCAACTTGTCTATATACTGAGAGCTAGTTTCATGGCAAAATAGTCCAACACATCTATATAAAGAGTACAAGCTACATGGCAGATGTTTCAAACGTGCACATATACTGATAGCTACATACAAGGCAGAGAAGTCCAATATGTTCACATACAGAGAGCTAGCTTCATGGCAGGGTAGTGCAACTTTTCCATGTACAGAGTTCTAACTACATGGCAGATGTGTTTAACATGACCATATACTGAGAGCTAGTTACATGGTAGAGTAGTCCAACATGTCCATATACAGGATACTAGCTACCTGGCCAATGACTGTAAAAGTCCATATAATGAGAGCTAGCTACTTGAAAGACAAATCCAATATCTTCATATACAGAGAGGTAAATATTTAGCATATCATTCCAACATATCCATGTACAGACATCTGGCTACATGGCTGACGATCCCAAAATGTCCATATACAAACTGGTATCTACATAGCAGGTTAGTGCAACATTTCCATATACAGAGTTCTAGCTACAAGGAAGATGAGTCCAACTTGTCTATATACAGAGAGCAAGCTACATGGCAAAGTAGTGAAACATTTCCATATAGAGATTTCTAGGTACAAGGCCAATGAATCCAACTTGTACATATACTGAGAGTTAACTACGTGGCACAATATTCCAGCATGTCTATACACAGAGGTCTAGCTACAAGGCAGATGATTTCAACATGTCATATTCTGAAAGCTAGCTACATGGCAGATGAATCCAAAATGTCCATATATAGAGAGATAGCTGCATAGCAGGGTAGTGCAACATTTCCATATACAGAGTTCTAGCTACAAGGCAGATGAGTCCAACTTGTCTATATACAGAGAGCTAACTACATGGCAGAGTAGTGCAACATTTCCATATACAGAGTTCTAGTTACATGGCAGATGTGTCCAACGTTTCCATATACTGAGAGCTACCTACATGGCATATCATTCCAAAATTTCCATGCACAGAGATGTAGCTACATGTCAGACGACTCCAAAATGTCCACATACAAAGAGCTACCTACATAGCAGAGTGGAGCATGATTTCCATTTACAGAGTTCAAGATACATGGCAGATGAGTCTAAACTGTTCATAACTGAGAGCGAGCTACATGGATGAGTAGTCCAACATGTCCGTATACAGGGTACGATCTACCTGGCTAATGAGTCCAAAATGTCCATATACTGAGAGCTAGCTACATGGCAGACAAGTCAAATATGATCCTATACAGAGAGCTACATAGTTGGCATATAAGTCCAACCTATCCATGTACAGAGAGCTAGCTACATGACAGAAGAGTCCAAAATGTCCATATACAGAGAGCTATCAACATGGCAGGGTAGTGTAACATTTCCATATACAGTGTTCTAGCTACAAGGCAAATGAGTCCAACTTGTCTATATACACAGAGGTAGCTACATGGCAGGGTAGTGCAACATTTCCATATACAGTGTTCTAGCTACAAGGCAGATCAGTCCAACTTGTCTATATACTGAGAGCTAGGTACATGACTGACAAGTCCAATATTTCCATATGTAGAGAGCTAGCTACTTGGCAAGGTGGTGCAACATTTCCTTAAACAGTGTTCGAGCTACATGGCAGATGTGTCCCACGTGTCCATAAACAGAGAGCTATCTACATGCCAGGGTAGTGCAACATTTCCATGTACAGAGTTTTAGCTACAAGGCAGATGAGACCAACTTGCTACATGGCAGAGTAGTCCAAAATATCCATGCACAGAGAGCTAACTAAATGTCAGATGATTCCAAAATGTCCATATACAGAGAGCTAGCTACATGGAAGTTTACTGCATCATATCCATATACAGAGTTCAAGCTACATGGCAGATGAAACCAAAGGGTTCATATACTGAGAGCTACCTATATGGCAGACAAGTCCAATATGTTCATATACAGAGAGCTAGCTACTTGGCAGAGTAGTGCAACATTTCCATATACAGAGTTGTACCTATATGGCAGATGTGTCTAACGTGTCCATATACTAAATGGCAGAGTAGTCCAAAATATCCATGCACAGAGAGCTAACTAAATGTCAGATGAGTCCAAAATGTCCATATACAGAGAGCTAGCTATATGGAAGTTTAGTGCATTATATCCATATACAGAGTTCAAGCTACATGGCAGATAAAACCAAAGTCTTCATATACTGAGAGCTATGTACATGGCAGACAAGTCCAATATGTTAATATAAAGAGAGCTAGCTACTTGGCATGGTAGTGCAACATTTCATATACAGTGTTCTAGCTACATGGCAGATGTGTCCAACGTGTCCATGTGGGAAAAAAATTATAATACTGTTTATTATATTCTGGTAACTTTTTTATTTCCTGAAGTAAAGACTTTATGATCTCTCTCTTTTTCTTTGGTTACTTCCTGAAGTGAGTAAAGAATTTATGGTCACTTTCTTTTTATTTAAACCACTTCTTGGAGTAAGGAATTTATGATAACTTTCTTTTTCCTTAAACTACTTCCTGGAGCAAAGACTATGATCACTCTCTTCTTTTCCTAAAGTAGGAATGTGCGCCTTAAAAATTTGAACTAGCCCACCGAGTAAAGGAATAGATTGTGCGGTCAAAACCCTAGCCAATGGGGTGAGACACAGCCTTGAGACTCATGTCAGGGATTAAAAACCCGAGTGGACTGCCCGCTCGGTGTGCTCGCTAGCCTGTTCGTGTATGTACGGCTATGCACAGGCACCCTCTTGCAAGAGTAAATTTTACTTTGCCAAGGTAATTCAGTCTCACCGAGTGTCTTTTATGCGACATCGGGATTCATTTCTAACAATTTGGGGGCTTGTCTGCTATTTCCCATTCCCTTTGGGAAGCAGCTTTAGCCTTCTCCTCTGAGGGAGACGAGTCCTGCTGTCCAGTTACAGCAGCCCTCGGGTGACATCTGCTGAAGCCTCCCAAGGAAGCGAATAAATCCAGACCCTTGGCAAAGTGGGAAAAAGGCCTACTCAAGCACCACGTGGCAACCAGGTAACTTCATGCACAGACCAAAGGTAAGGAAAATTGCGGGGGCGAAAAGTACTTCCTTTGGTGGTTGGGACATCCTGGAGGTTTTGTGTGTGTGAATGAGACGTGCCTTGGGCACGAAGCGAGTGTGGAGTCCTGATCCACGGTTCCGTGACCACCTCATATGGCTGAGGGCGGTATCGAGTCAAGGATTCAATCCAAGTCGGGGGTTTATACTGATACGCCAATTGCTAAGAGGGGTCCAACATTCCCAAGAGGGAAGTGGCCAGAGACCACGAAGTGAAAATAAATAGAGCAGGAAACCTCCAAGTATAGGGGTAGGTTGAGCCTCTTTGGAAACACAACCAGGTAGATGGGATGGGAAATAACATTATTAAAAGAAACTCTAGAGAAAATGGGACCCAAAACAACAAAATACTCCTTGATAGACCATTGGGATTAATGTTAAAATACTGCAGAGAGAACCCTCGGACTAAAGGGAAATTAAAATAACAAATGATAAGATATTGCTGTTTCTTTTGGACACAGGAACCAATTTTTAAAAATTGTCTTTTGGCCTAAATTTGACTCAGAGGAGGACTGGGTCTGCCCATCTTTAACTGAATATGTCAATAAGAAAACTCCTATCCCTCAGGAGGAAATAGATTATGCCCTATGCTGGAGACAGGGTCCTGTTGTCCTATTTGCACTTAAGACAAGTGATAATAAGGTGAAGAAAGAAAAACTTTGTTCCCCTTGGGACCCCCTTTTCTCTCTACCCCCTGCCTTACAATCCTGCCCTTTCTCCTACACCCCACCCCCCCCAACTCACAACACTGAACTCTTCTCTTTGAAACGTCCCTTAGGAAGAGGAGAAATTGGGATCCTCAGTGTACCCCTAACTGGTTTAGGAGATCCCACCCCCCCCCCCAAAAAAAAATCCTTTGGCCAGGGAGTGTTAAATTTCCGTTTTGTCACTAATACTTGGCCTGATATTTGTAAAAGGACACAAAAAGAATAGAAAACTGGAAAAACAGGTCTATGGAAGAACTATTAAAATATATTGAAAACGTATATGTAAAACAGGATAAAGAAAAACAGAAACAGAAAGCCGAAACTATGTTGTCAACCTTAGGGCAAGGAGCTCTAGTGCCATAATGCTTACAAATCAGGCTACAGGCCTCAAGGTCAGCAGTTCGAAACTGCCAGCAGTTCCATGGGAGAAGGATGA
>NW_006408916.1:307089-310742 GCF_000296735.1 Chrysochloris asiatica
TCGAGTCAGTTCCGACCCATAGCGACCCTGTACAGGGTTTCCGAGGATGTAAATCTTTACGGGAATAGAAAGCCTCATCTTTCTCCCGCGGAGCGACTGGTAGTTTCAAATCTCTGACCTTAAGGTTCACAGCCCGATTCGTAACCACTGCGCTACTAGAACCATGTAGATAGTACCCTGCATATGGACATGTTGGACTACTCTGCCATGCAGCTAGCTCTCAGTATATGGACACGATGGGCACATCTGCCATATAGTTGTAACTATTTATGTGGAAGTGATGCACTATCCTGCCATTTAGCTAGCTCTTTGTATATGGATATTTTGGAACCTTCAGCCATTTAGCAAGCTCTCTGTACATGGATATGTTGGACTGATCGGCCAAGTATATGAACATATTGGAGTTGTCTGCCATGTAGCTAGCTCTCAGTATACAGACACGTTGGACACGTCTGTCTATGAAAATATTAGACTACTCTGCTTTGCAGCTAGCTCTCAGCATATAAACACTTGGGGGCCATCTGCTATGTAACTTGAACTCTGTATATGGAAATGATGCACTATTCTGCCATGTAGCTAGCTCTCTGTGCATGGACATTTTGGACTCATCTGACATGCAGGTAGCTCTCAATATATGGTCACGTTGGACACATCTGCCATGTAGCTAGAAATCTCTATATGGAAATGTTGCACTACTCTGACATGTTGCTAGCTCTCTGTATATAGACAAATTATTATAATTTGCCTTGTAGCTAGAAATCTGTATATGGAGATTTTGCACTACCCTGCCATTTAGCTAGCTCTGTAAATGGGCATTTTGGTCTCATCTGCCATGTAGCTAGTACCCTGAATATGGACATGTAGGACTACTCTACTATGTATCTAGCTCTGTGTATATGGACACGTTGACACATATGTTGGACTACTCTGCCATGTAGCTATCTCTCAGTATATGGACACGTTGGCTACATCTGCCAAGTAGCTAGAATTCTGTATATGGAAATATTGCGCTACTCTGCCACGTAGGTAGCTCACTGTATATCAACATTTTGGACTCATCTTCAATGTAACTTACTCTCTGTACATGGATATGTTGGATTGATCTGCCAAGTAGGTAGCTGTCTGTATGTGATCTTACTAGATTTTTCTGCCATGGGATTAGCTCTCAATATAAGGACAAGTTGGACTCATTAGCCAGGGAGCTAGTCCTCTATATATACACATGTTGGACTCATTTGCCATGTAGTTAACTGTCAGTATATGGACATGTTGGATTCATCTGCCATGTAGCTAGTACCCTGAATATGGACATGTAGGACTACTCTGCCATGTATCTAGCTCTGTGTATATGGACACATTGACACATCTGCCATGTAGCTAAAATTCTGAATTTGGAAATGTTGCACTACTCTGCCATGTAGCTAGCTCTATTTATATAAACAAGTTGTACTAATCTGACTTGTAGCTAGAACTCTGTATACAGAAATGTTACACTACCCTGCGATGTAGCTAGCTCTCTTTATATGGACATTTTGATCTCGAGTGCCATGTAGCTAACTATCTGTACATGGATATTTTAGTGTGATCTGCCATGTCGGTGGCTCTCAGTATATGGACATGTTGCACACATCTTCCATTTAGCTAGAACTCTGTATATGGAAATGTTACACTACCCTGCCATATAGCTAGCTCTCTGTATATGCATATTTTGAACTCGTGTGTCATGTAGCTAACACTCTACATGGATATTGTAGGCTGATCTGCCATGTCGGTAGCTCTCAGTATATGGACATGTTGCACACATCTTCCATGTAGCTAGAACTCTGTATATGGATATGTTGCACAACTATGCCATGTTGCTAGCTCTCTGTATATGGACATTTTGGACTCGTGTGACATGTAGCTAGCTCTCTGTACATGGATATGTTGGACTGATCTGCCAAGTAGGTAGCTCCCTGTACATGAACATATTGGACTTGACTGCCATATAACTAGCTCTCAGTACATGGACATGTTGGACTCATCTGCCATGTAGCTAGTACCTTGTATATGGACAGGTTGGACTACCCTGCCATGTAGCTAGCTCTCAGTGTATGGACACGTTGTACATATCTGCTATGTAGCTAGAATTCTGTACATAGAAATCATGTACTACCCTGCCATGTAACTAGCTTTTTGTATGTGAACCTATTGGACATGTCTGCCATGTAGCTAGCTCTCTGTATATGAACATCATGGACATGCTGCCATGTAGCTAGCTCTCAGTGTATGAACATATTGGCTATATCTGCCATATAGCTAGCTCTCCGTATATAGACAAGTTGGACTCATCTGCTTTGTAGCTGTAACTCTGTATATGGAAATGTTGCCCTACCCTGCCATGTAGTTAGCTCTCTGTATACGGACATTTTGAACTCGACTGCCATGAAGCTAGCTCTCTGTATATAGACAAGTTGGACTCATCTGCCTTGTAGCTAGAACACTGTATATATGGAACTGTTGCACTACCCTCTCATGTAGTTAGCTATCTGTATATGGACATTTTGGACTCATGTGACATGTAGCTAGTTCTGTGTGCATCGATATTTATACTGATCTGCCATGTAGGTAGCTCTCAGTATTTGGTCACGTTGGACACATTTGTCATGTAGCTAGAACTCTCTAAATGGAAATGTTGCACTAGGCTTCCATGTAACTAGCTTTCTATATATGAACAATTTAGACTTGTCTGCCATGTAGCTAGCTCTCTGTATATGGACATTTTGGACTCATCTGCCATGTAGTTAGCTCTCTGTACATAGATATGTTGGAATGATCTACAAATAGATAGCTCTCTGTATATGGACATATTGGACTTGTCTGCCATGCAGCTAGCTCTCAGTATATGGACATGTGGGTCTCATCTGCAAGTAGCTAGTACCCTGTATATAGACATAGCTGCCATGTAGCTAGCTCCCTTTATATAGACTAGTTGGACCCATCCACCATGTAGCTTGAACACTATATATGGAAATGATGCACTACTCTGCCGTGTAGCTAGCTCTCTGTATATAGTCAAGTTTGACTCATCTGCCTTATTGCTAGTACCTTGTATATGGATATGTTGGACTACTCTGACATGAAGCTAGCTCTCAGAATAAGGACACTTTGGACTCATCTGCCATGTAGCTTGAACTCTGTATATGAAAATGATGCACTACACTGCCATTTAGCTAGTGCTCTATATGGACATTTTGGACTCGTCTTACATGTACCTAGCTCTCAGTATATGGACAAGTTGGACTCATCTGCCTTGTAGCTAGAACTCTGTATATGGAAATGTTGCACTACCCTGTCATGTAGCTAGGTCTCTGTATATAGACAAGTTGAACTCATCTGCCTTGTAGCTAGAACTCTGTATATGGAAATGTTGCACTACCCACCCATGTAGCTAGCTCTCTGTATAAGGAAATTTTAGACTTATCTGCCATGTAGCTAGCTCTCTGTACATAAATATGTTGGACTGATCTATCAAGTAGGTAGCTCTTTGTATATGAACATATTGAGTTTGTCTGCCATGTAACTAGCTCTCAGTATATAGACAAGTTGTACTCATTGGCCTTGTATCTAGAACTCTGTATATGGAAATGTTGCACTACCCTGCCTTGTAGCTA
>NW_006408916.1:313892-315280 GCF_000296735.1 Chrysochloris asiatica
GTTCTATTTTAATATCTTTGATTTTATTTCTACAGTAAAATTGTATAAATTAATCCATTTAAAGTATAGTTAAAGATTTGTTTAGTTGTTGCAATAACCATTTTTTTTTAATTGTACATTGCTCAAGACTTTGTATATATTTTATTTCTGTATTAATGTATCAGATCCTCTGAGAACAAAATACTCTTTTAAAAGATATTTAGGAAAAAAAAATAAAATGATATTTGGTGTACCAATACTCTTTCTAAATTGAAAACCTTTTTTTTTGTTGTTGTTGTTAAAATGTGGGCCACCCTGTATGTATGTATTTCGTCTTTTTAAAAAGAGGAAAATTATATTATGCTGTAGGTGTTAAAAGAACTTTTGGTCCAAACCCTTCCCTTCAAATTCAGTGTTCATCACTTCTGACCATGAGACTTGATGCTGATTAAGACCTGGAAAGAGAACAGACTCCAGCTGAACTGTGAGGGCCCTTCCCAGTTACAGCTGACCGTTGAGACAGCCAACCATGGATGAGTGGACTAACTACTCAAATAAAGGAACCGGTAAAAAGGGACTCTCCCCAAGAGAAATGTAGTTACTGGTGGAAAACACATTATTTACCTAGGGAACCTCTCAGAGTGACCCTAGAAAGAAGCTGAGAGGCTGCCTTGCCACACATCTGCCAGATTGTCATGTTTTTCCTTGGTCTCTCTGGCTCTCAGGGGTCTAAAGAAGTAGTCCCACTGATTTGCCGCTTCTCAGACCTGTTAAAATGAAGGTGCACTGGAACTTATAAAGGTATAGGTTCTCTTCCTGTAAGAATAGGCTAAAACATTGATTAAGAGGAATGATATGTTGAATATTCATCAAAGGATGCAGACTTATTGAAAATGGAGTTCCTTCTGCAATTGTCAGCTCTAGGCATTATCTTCATGGCTCTTCTGCCTGTGGCCAGCTGCTTCAATTAGGGTTTCAGGTTTTGATATTCTTATCTTTGTCTCGAGGCTAGTCTTTTCAGTATTACCATTCTTGTTGGATTAGAAATGTCTTACTCACTTCCTCGATCCCTGTTTATAGTAAGAGAAAACTCAGGGTACAGGGGTAAATACAAAGCCAGAATAAGAGGGGTCTAGGGCTCAAGAATTCTAATGTGTCCCTGATTACATGGTTTGGGTTTAGAAGCTAATATAGGTAAAGTGTACCTGTGCCATGAGGGAGACACAAAGCAATTTTGCCTATGACCAGCCAATCAAATTGATAGTAGATACAACTATGGCATCTCTCCCTGTTCTGTTGTCCCATGCAGACAAGAGAAGTCTCAGAGACAATTGTCCAATGTTGATAAATGTCTTTCCCCTTTGGAACAGTGAGAAACAAACATAAATATAGTGCCTTGAGAGGTCCCT
>NW_006408916.1:315380-324397 GCF_000296735.1 Chrysochloris asiatica
CTAGAACTCTGTATATGGAAATGTTGCACTACCCTGCCTTGTAGCTAGCGCACTGTATATGGGTATGTTGGACTGATCTAGCAAGTAGGTAGCTCTCTCTATACGAACATATTGGACTTGTCTGCCATGTAGCTAGCTCTCAGTATATAGACAAGTAGGACTAATCTGCATTGTAGCTAGAACTCTGTAAATGAAAATGTTGCTCTAAACTGCCATATAGCTAGCTTTCTCTATATGAACATATTGGACTACTCTGCCATGTAGCTATCTATCAGTATATGGGCATGTTGGACTAATCTGCCATGTAGATATTACTCTGTATATGGACATGTTGGACTACTCTGCTATGTACCTATCTCTCAGTGTATGGACACGTTGGACACAACTGTCATGTAGCTAGAACTCTGTATATAGAAATGTTGCACTACTCTGCCATATAGCTGTCTCTCTGTATATAGACAAGTTGGACCCATCTGCCTTGTAGTTAGAACTCTGTATATTGAAATGTTGCACTACCATGCCATGTAGCTATCTCTCTGTATAGGGACATTTTGGACTGCTCTGTCCTGTATCTAACTTTCCGTACATGGATATGTTGGACTGATCTAACAAGTAGGTAACTCTCTGTATATGAATATTTTGGACTAATCTCCCATGTAGTTAGTACCCTATATATGGACATGTTGGACTACTCTGCCATGTAGCTAGCTATCTCTCAGTATATGGACAAGATGGACACATCTGCCATGTAGCTGGAACTCTGTATATGGAATTGTTGCACTACCCTACCATGTATCTAGCTCTCCGTATAAGGACATATTACACTCATCTGTCATATAACTAGTAGCCTTTATATGGACATGTTGGACTACTCTGACAGTATATAGAAAAGTTGGACTCATCTGCCTTGTAGCTAGAACTCTGTATATGGAAATCTTGCACTACCCTGCCATGTAGCTAGCTCTCTGTATATGGACATTTTGGATTTGTCTGCCATGTAACTAGCTTTCTGTATATGGATATGTTGAACTGATCTACCAAGTAGGTAGTTCTCTGGATATGAACATATAGGACTTGTCTGCCATATAGCTAGCTTTCAGTATATAGACAATTTGGACGCATCTACCATGTAGCTAGTACCTTGTATATGGACTTGTTGGACTACTCTGCCAGGTATTTGGCTCTCAGTGTATGGACACATTGTACACATATGCCATTTAGTTTTATATTTAAGGCAGACGAGTCCAAAGTGTCTATATACAGAAAGCTAGCTACATGGTAGGGTAGTGCAACATTTCCATATACAGAGTTTTAGCTACAAGGCAAATGAGTCCAACTTGTCTATATACAGAGAGCAAGGTACATGACAGGGTAGTGAAACATTTCCTTATAAAGAGTTCGAGCTACAAGGCAGATGAATCCAACATGTCTATATAATCTACATGGCAGAAAAGTCCAATATTTTCATATACAGAGAGCTACCTACTTGGTAGATCAGTCTAACATATCAATGTACAGACAGCTAGCTACAGAGTTGTAGCCAGAAAGCATATGAATCCAACTTTAGTATATACTGAGAGCTACCTATGTTGCAGAACAGTCCTAAATATCAATGCTCAGAGAGCTAGCTAAATGTCAGATGTGTCTAAAATGTCCATATACACTGAGCTAGCTATATGGCAGGGTAGTGCAACATTTCAACATACAGAGGTCTAGCTACATTTCAGATGTCTCCAACGTGTCCATACACTGAGAGCTACCTACATGGCAGATCAGTGCTTCATTTCCATATATAGAGTTCAAGCTACATGGCATATGAGCTCAAGTGTTCATATACTGAGAGCTAGCTACATGGTTGAGTAGTCCAACATGGCCATATAAAGTGTACTACCTACATGGCAGATGTGTCCAATATGTTCATATAGAGAGAGCTAGCTACATGGCACGGTAGTGCAAAATTTCCATATACGGATTTCTAGCTACATGGCAGATGTTTCCAACATGTCCATACACTGAGAGCTACCTACATGGCAGATCAGTTCTAAATATCCATGCACAGAGACCTAGCTACATGTCAGATGTTTACCAAATGTCCATATACAGAGAGTTAGCTACATAGCAGAATAGTCCAACATGTCCATATAAAGAGCACAAGTTACATGGAAAATGTTTCCAACAAGTACACATAATGAGAGCTAGCGACATGGCAGACAAGTCCAATATGTTCGTATACAGATAGGGAGCTATTTGGCAGGATAATGCAACCATTTACATGTACAGAGTTCTAACTACATGGCAGATGTATCCAACGTGACCATATACTGAGAGCTAGCTACATGGCAGAGTAGTCCAACATGTCCATGTACAAGGTACTAGCTACATGGAAGGTGTTTCCAACGTGTACTTATACTGAGAGTTTGCTATATGGCAGAAAAATCCAATATGTTCATATAGAGAGAGCTAGCTACATGGCAGGGT
This sequence comes from Chrysochloris asiatica, assembly GCF_000296735.1. Taxonomy (NCBI): domain Eukaryota; kingdom Metazoa; phylum Chordata; class Mammalia; order Afrosoricida; family Chrysochloridae; genus Chrysochloris; species Chrysochloris asiatica. Next base: position 317,859 of record NW_006408916.1, read on the forward strand.
AGTGCAACATTTCCATGTACTGAGTTCTAGCTTCATGGCAAATGTGTCCAATGTGTCCATATACTGAGAGTTAGCTACATGGCAGAATAGTCCAACATGTCCAAATACAGAGTACTAGCTACCTGGTTAATGAAACCAACATGTCCATATAATGAGAGGTAGGTACATAGCAGACAAATCCAATATGTTCATATACAGAGAGCTACCTACATGGCAGATCATCCCAACATATCCATGTACAGTGAGCTAATTACATCGCAGAGTAGTCCAAAATGTCCATATATAGAGAGCTAGCTAGGTATCAGGGTCATGGAAAATTTCCATATACAGAATTCTAGATACATGACAGATGTGTTCAACATGTCTATATAGTGAGAGTACATACATGGCAAATCAGTCCAACATATCCATATACACAGTACTAGCTACGTGTCAGATGAGTCCAACTTGTCCATATACTGAGAGCTAGCTACATGGCAGAGAATTCCAAAATGTCCATATACAGAGAACTAGCTACATGGCAAGGACGTGCAACATTTCCATATACAGAGTTATAGCTACAAGGCAGATGACTCTAACTTGTCTCTATACAGAGAGCTATCTACATGGCAGGGCAGTGCACCAGTTCCATATACAGAGTTCTAACTACAAGGAAGATAAGTCCAACTTGTCTATTTACAGAGAGCTAACTACATGACAGAGTAGTGTAACATTTGAATATACAGGGTTCTAGCTACATGGCAGGGAAGTGCAACATTTCCATATACAGAGTTCTAGCTACAAGTCAGATGACTCCAACTTGTCTATGCACAGAGAGCTAGCTACATGTCAGAATAGTGAAACATTTCCATATACAGAGTTTTAGCAACAAGGCTGATGAGTCCAACTTGCCCATATACTGAGAGTTAGATACATGGCAAAGTAGTCCAAAATGTCTATATACAGGGTACTAGCTACACGGCAGATGAGTCCAACGTTTCCATATACAGAGAGCTAGCTCTGTGGCAGGATACTTCAACATTTCTATATACAGAGTTCAAGCTACAAGGCAGATGAGTCCAACTTGTCTATATACAGACAGCTAGCTACATGGCAGAGTAGTCCTATATGTCTATATACAGAGGGCTAGCTACAAGGCAGATGAGTCCAACATGCCTATATACAGAAAGCTAGCTACATGGCAGGGTAGTCCAACATGTCCATATATAGGGTACTACCTACATGGCAGATGAATTCAACATGTCATATACTGAGAGCTAGCTACATGGCAGACAAGTCCAAAACGTCCATATACAGAGAGCTAGCTACATGGCAGGGTAGTGTAACATTTGAATATACAGGGTTCTAGCTACATGGCAGGGAAGTGCAACATTTCCATATACAGAGATCTAGCTACAAGACAGATGAGTCCTATTTGTTTATATACAGATAGCTAGCTACATGGCAGGATAGTGCAGCATTTCCATATACAGAGTTCTAGCTACATGACAGATGAGTCCAACTTGTCTATATACTGAGAGCTAGTTTCATGGCAAAATAGTCCAACACATCTATATAAAGAGTACAAGCTACATGGCAGATGTTTCAAACGTGCACATATACTGATAGCTACATACAAGGCAGAGAAGTCCAATATGTTCACATACAGAGAGCTAGCTTCATGGCAGGGTAGTGCAACTTTTCCATGTACAGAGTTCTAACTACATGGCAGATGTGTTTAACATGACCATATACTGAGAGCTAGTTACATGGTAGAGTAGTCCAACATGTCCATATACAGGATACTAGCTACCTGGCCAATGACTGTAAAAGTCCATATAATGAGAGCTAGCTACTTGAAAGACAAATCCAATATCTTCATATACAGAGAGGTAAATATTTAGCATATCATTCCAACATATCCATGTACAGACATCTGGCTACATGGCTGACGATCCCAAAATGTCCATATACAAACTGGTATCTACATAGCAGGTTAGTGCAACATTTCCATATACAGAGTTCTAGCTACAAGGAAGATGAGTCCAACTTGTCTATATACAGAGAGCAAGCTACATGGCAAAGTAGTGAAACATTTCCATATAGAGATTTCTAGGTACAAGGCCAATGAATCCAACTTGTACATATACTGAGAGTTAACTACGTGGCACAATATTCCAGCATGTCTATACACAGAGGTCTAGCTACAAGGCAGATGATTTCAACATGTCATATTCTGAAAGCTAGCTACATGGCAGATGAATCCAAAATGTCCATATATAGAGAGATAGCTGCATAGCAGGGTAGTGCAACATTTCCATATACAGAGTTCTAGCTACAAGGCAGATGAGTCCAACTTGTCTATATACAGAGAGCTAACTACATGGCAGAGTAGTGCAACATTTCCATATACAGAGTTCTAGTTACATGGCAGATGTGTCCAACGTTTCCATATACTGAGAGCTACCTACATGGCATATCATTCCAAAATTTCCATGCACAGAGATGTAGCTACATGTCAGACGACTCCAAAATGTCCACATACAAAGAGCTACCTACATAGCAGAGTGGAGCATGATTTCCATTTACAGAGTTCAAGATACATGGCAGATGAGTCTAAACTGTTCATAACTGAGAGCGAGCTACATGGATGAGTAGTCCAACATGTCCGTATACAGGGTACGATCTACCTGGCTAATGAGTCCAAAATGTCCATATACTGAGAGCTAGCTACATGGCAGACAAGTCAAATATGATCCTATACAGAGAGCTACATAGTTGGCATATAAGTCCAACCTATCCATGTACAGAGAGCTAGCTACATGACAGAAGAGTCCAAAATGTCCATATACAGAGAGCTATCAACATGGCAGGGTAGTGTAACATTTCCATATACAGTGTTCTAGCTACAAGGCAAATGAGTCCAACTTGTCTATATACACAGAGGTAGCTACATGGCAGGGTAGTGCAACATTTCCATATACAGTGTTCTAGCTACAAGGCAGATCAGTCCAACTTGTCTATATACTGAGAGCTAGGTACATGACTGACAAGTCCAATATTTCCATATGTAGAGAGCTAGCTACTTGGCAAGGTGGTGCAACATTTCCTTAAACAGTGTTCGAGCTACATGGCAGATGTGTCCCACGTGTCCATAAACAGAGAGCTATCTACATGCCAGGGTAGTGCAACATTTCCATGTACAGAGTTTTAGCTACAAGGCAGATGAGACCAACTTGCTACATGGCAGAGTAGTCCAAAATATCCATGCACAGAGAGCTAACTAAATGTCAGATGATTCCAAAATGTCCATATACAGAGAGCTAGCTACATGGAAGTTTACTGCATCATATCCATATACAGAGTTCAAGCTACATGGCAGATGAAACCAAAGGGTTCATATACTGAGAGCTACCTATATGGCAGACAAGTCCAATATGTTCATATACAGAGAGCTAGCTACTTGGCAGAGTAGTGCAACATTTCCATATACAGAGTTGTACCTATATGGCAGATGTGTCTAACGTGTCCATATACTAAATGGCAGAGTAGTCCAAAATATCCATGCACAGAGAGCTAACTAAATGTCAGATGAGTCCAAAATGTCCATATACAGAGAGCTAGCTATATGGAAGTTTAGTGCATTATATCCATATACAGAGTTCAAGCTACATGGCAGATAAAACCAAAGTCTTCATATACTGAGAGCTATGTACATGGCAGACAAGTCCAATATGTTAATATAAAGAGAGCTAGCTACTTGGCATGGTAGTGCAACATTTCATATACAGTGTTCTAGCTACATGGCAGATGTGTCCAACGTGTCCATGTGGGAAAAAAATTATAATACTGTTTATTATATTCTGGTAACTTTTTTATTTCCTGAAGTAAAGACTTTATGATCTCTCTCTTTTTCTTTGGTTACTTCCTGAAGTGAGTAAAGAATTTATGGTCACTTTCTTTTTATTTAAACCACTTCCTGGAGTAAGGAATTTATGATAACTTTCTTTTTCCTTAAACTACTTCCTGGAGCGAAGACTGACCCCTCTCTTCTTTTCCTAAAGTAGGAATGTGCACCTTAAAAATTTGAACTAGCCAACCAAGTAAGGGAATAGATTGTGCGGTCAAAACCCTAGCCAATGGGGTGAGACACAGCCTTGAGACTCGCATCAGGGATTAAAAACCCGAGTGGACTGCCCACTCGGTGTGCTCGCTAGCCTGTTAGTGTATGTACGGCTATGCACAGGCACCCTCTTGCAAGAGTAATTTTACTTTGCCAAGGTAATTTAGTCTCACCGAGTGTCTTTTATGAGACATTGGGATTCATTTCTAACATCCATACAATGAGAGTTAGCTACATGGCTGACATATCCAATATGTACATGTACAGACAACTACCTACTTGGAAGATCAGTCCAACATGTTCATGTACAGAGAGCTAACTACATGGCGGATGAGTCCATAATGTCCGTATACAAAGTTCTAGCTACAAGGCAGATGAGTCCAACTTGTCTATATACAGAGAGCTAGCTACATGGAAGTGTAGTTCAACATTTACATACACAGAGTTCTAGGTTAAAGGAAGATGACTCCATCTTTCCTATATACACATAGCTAGCTACATGGCAGAGTAGTCCAACTTGTCTATATACAGAGGGCTAGCTACAAGGCAGATGAGTCCAACATGTCTATATACAGAGAGCTAGCTACATGGCAGGGTAGTCCAATGTATCCATATATTATCCATGTATTAGTACATGGCAGATGAATCCAACATGTCATATACTGTAAGCTAGCTACATGGCAGACAAGTCCAAAATGTCCATATACAGAGACCTAGCTACTTGACAGATCGTTCCAACATATCCATGTACAGAGGGCTTGCTACATGGCAAACGAGTCCAATATGTCCATATACAGGGAGCTAGATACATGGCAGTGTAGTGCAACATTTCCATATACAGAATTCTAGCTACAAGGCAGATGAGTTCAACATGTCTATATACAGAGGCTTGGCTACATGGCCAAGTTCTGCAACATTTCCATGTATACACATCAAGCTACATGGCCGATCATTCCAGGTTGTCTATATATGGAGAGCTAACTACATGGTAGAGTAGTGAAACATATCTATATACAGGGAACAAGCTACATGGCAGATGAGTCCTAACATGTCATACACTGAGAGCTATCTACATGGCAGACAAGTCAAAGATGTCCATATACAGAGAGCTAGCTACATCGCAGGGTAGTGCATCATTTCCATATATAGAGTTCTAGCTACAAGGCAAATGCTTCGAACTTGTCTACATACAGAGAGCTAGTTACATGGCAGGGTAGTGCAATATTTGCAGACACAGAGTTCTACCTACAAGGCATATGAGTCCAATTTGTCTATATACAGAGAGCTAGGTACATGGCAGGGCAGTGCAACATTTCCATATACAGAGTTCTAGCCAAAAGGCAGATGAGTCCAACTTGTCTATATACAGAGAGTTACCTACATGGCAGATCAGTCCAAAATATCCATGCACAGAGAGCTTGCTACATGACAGACAAGCCCAAAATGTCCATATACAGAGAGATAGTGACATGGCAGAGTAGTGCATCATTTCCATATACAGAGTTCAAGCTACATGGCAGATGAGCCCAAGTGTTCATATACTGAGAGCTAACTACATGGCAGACAAGTTCAATATATTCATATACAGAGAGTGAGCTACTTGGCAGGGTAGTGCAACATTTCCATAAACAGTGTTTGAGCTACATAGCAAATGTATCCAATGTGTCCATATACATCAAATTAGCCACATGGCAGGGTAGTGAAACATTTCCAAATACAGAGTTGTAGCTACATGGCAGATGTGTCCAATGTGTCCATATACTGAGAGTTAGTTACATGGCTGACAAGTACAATATGTACATATACAGAGATCTACCTACATGGAAGATCAGTCCAACATATTTATGTACAGAGAGCTAGCTTCATGGCACACGAGTCCATAATGTCCTTATACAAAGAGCTAGCTACATGGCAGGGTAGTACAACATTTGCATATACAGAGTTCTAGCTACAAGGCAGATGAGTCCAACTTGTCTATATACAGAGAGCTAAGTACATGGCAGAGTAGTGCATCATTTCCATATACAGAGTACTAGCTACATGGCAGATGTGTCCAAAGTGTCCATATAGCTACCTACATGGCAGATCATTCCAAAATATCCATGCACAGAGAGGTAGCTACATGTCAGATGATTCCAAAATGGCCATAAACAAAGAGCTAGCAACATAGAAGAGTAGAGAATCATTTCCACATACAGAGTTCAAGATACATGGCAGATTAGTCTAAAATATTTATATACTGAGAGCTAGCTACATGGATGAGTAGTCCAATATACCATATACAGGGTATTACCCACCTGGCTAATGAGTCCAAAATTTCCATATACTGAGAGCTAGCTACATGACAGACAAGTCAAATATGCTCATATACCAAGAGCTACATAGTTAGCATATCAGTCCAACATATCCATGTACAGAGAGCTAGCTACATGGCAGA
>NW_006408916.1:325369-338343 GCF_000296735.1 Chrysochloris asiatica
AAGTCAGATGAGTCCAACTTGTCTATGTACTGAGAGCTAGCTACATGGCAGACAAGTTCAATATGTTCATATACAGAGAGCTAGCTACTTGGCAGAATAGTGCAACATTTCCATAACTAGTGTTCGAGCTACATGGCAGATGTGCCCAACGTGTCCATATAGAGAGAGCTAGCTTCATGGCAGTGTAATGCAACATTTCCTTATAAAGAGTTTTAGCGACAAGGCAGATGAGACCAACTTGTCTATGTGTAGAGAACCAAATACATGGCAGAGTAGTGCAACATTTCCATATACAGAGTTGTACCTACATGGCAGATGTGTCTAATGTGTCCATATACTGAGAGCTAGCTACATGGCAGAGTAGTCCACAATATGCATGCACAGAGAGTTAACTAAATGTCAGATGAGTCCAAAATGTCCATATATAGAGAGCTAGCTAGATGGAAGTTTAGTGCATCATATCCATATACAGAGTTCAAGCTACATGGCAGATGAGACCAAAGTGTTCATATACTGAGAGCTACCTACATGGCAGACAAGTCCAATATGTTCATATACAGTGAGCTAGCTACTTGGCAGGGTAGTGCAACATTTTCATATACAGTGTTGTAGCTACATGGCAGATGAGTCCAACATGTCCATATACTCAGAGCTAGCTACATGGCAAATCAGGCCAAAATGTCCATATACAGAAAGCTCCCTACATGACAAAATAGTCCAACATGTCCACATAAAGAATGCTACCTACCTGGCTAATGAGTCCAACGTGTCCATATACTGAGAGCTAAGTACATGGCAGACAAGTACAATGTATTCATATACAGAGAGCTTGCTACATGGCAGGGTAGTGCAACAATTGCATATAAAGAGTTCTAGCTACAAGGCATATGAGTCCAACTAGTCTATATACAGAGAGATAGCTACATGGAAGAGTAGTGCAACATTTATATAGAGAGAGATCTTGCTACAAGGAAGATGAGTCCAACTTGTCTATATACAGAGAGCTAGCTACATGGCAGTGTAGTGCAACATTTCCTTATACAGCGTTCTAGCTAAATGGCAGATGAGTCCAAAGTGTTCATAAACTGAGTGCTAGCTACATGGATAAGTAGTCCAACATGTCCATATACAGGGTACTACCTACCTGGCTAATGAGTCCAACATGTACATGTACTGAAAGCTAGCTACATGGCAGACAAGTCCAATACGTTCATATATAGAGAGCTAGCTATTTGGCAGGGTAGTGCAACTATTGCATATACAGAGTTCTAGCTAAGAGGCATATGAGTCCAACTAGTCTATATACAGAGAGCTAGCTACGTGGAAGTGTAGTGCAACATTTATATATAGAGAGATGTCACTACAAGGAAGGTGAGTCCAACTTGTCTATATACAGAGAGCTAGCTGCATGGCAGGGTAGTGCAACATTTCCTTATACAGATTTATAGCTAAATGGCAGATGAGTCCAAAGTGTTCATAAACTGAGTGCTAGCTACATGGAGGAGTAGTCCAACATGTCCATATACAGGGTACAAGCTACCTGGCTAAAGAGTCCACATGTCCGTATACTGAGAGCTAGCCACATGGCAGACTAGTCCAACATGTTCATGTACAGAGAGCTAACTAATAGGAAGATGAGTCCAACATATACAAGTACAGAGAGCTAGCTACGTGGCATACGAGTCCAAAATGTCCATATACAGAGAGCGTGCTACATGGCAGGGTAGTGCAACATTTCCATATACAGAGTTCTAGCTACTTGGCTGATGAGTCCATCTTGTCCATATACAGAGAGATAGCTACATGGAAGGGTAGTGCAACATTTCCATATACAGAGTTCTAGTTACATGTCAGATGTGTACAACGTGTCCATGTATTGAGAGCTTACAACATGGCAGATCAGTTCAAAATACCCATGCACAGAGAGCTAGCTACATGGCAGACAAGTCCAAAATGTCCATATACAGAGTTAGCTACATGGCAGAATAGTGCATCATTTCCATACACAGAGTTCAAGCTACATGGCAGATGAGTTGAAAGTGTTTTTATAATGAGAGCTAGCTACATGGATGAGTAGTCCAACATGTCCATATAGAGATTACTAGCTATCTGGCTAATGAGCCCAACATGTCCATATACTGAGAGCTAGCTACATGGTATACAAAACCAATATGTTCATATGCAGAGAGCTACCTATCGGCATATCAGTCAAACATATCCATGTACAGACAGCTAGCTACATGGCAGATAAGTCCAAAATGTCCATATATGGAGAGCTCGCTACATGGCAGACAAGTCCAATATGTTCATATACAGAGTGCTACCAACTGGAATATCAGTTCAATATATCCATGTACAAAGAGATAGCTAGCTACATGTCAGATGATCCCAAAATATCTAAATACACAGAGCTAGCTAAATGGCAGAGAAGTACAACATTTGTATATACAGATTTCTAGCTACAAGGCAGATGAGTCCAACTTGTCTATATACAGAGAGTTAGCTACATGGCAGAGTAGTGCCACATTTCCTTATACAGGCTACTCGCTACCTGACAGATGAGTCCAACATGTCCATATATATATATATATATAAAGTGACATGTCAGATGAAACCAACATGTTCATATACAGAGAGCTACCTACTTGGCAGATCAGTCCAACATATCCATGTACAGAGAGCTAACGGCATGGCAGACGAGTCCAAAATGTCCATATGCAGTGAGCTAGCTAAATGGCAGAGTAGTGAAAAATTTACATATAAAGAATAATAGCTACCTGGCTAATGAGTCCATTATGTCCATATACTGAGAGCTAGCTAAATGGCAGACAAGTCCAATATATTCATATACAGAGAGCTAACTACTTGGAAGATCAGTCCAACATATGCAAATACAGAGAGTTAGCTACATGACCGACGAATCCCAAATGTCCTTATACAGAGAGCTTGCTACATGGCAGGGTTGTGCAACATTTCTATATACACAGTTCCAGCTACATGGCAGACAAGTCCAATATGTTCATATACTGCAAACTACCTACTTGGCAAATCAGTCCAACATATCCATTTACAGAGAGCTAGCTACATGGCAGACATATCCAAAATGTCCATATATAGAGAGCTAGCTACATGGTAGAGTAGTCCAACATGTTCATATACCGGGTACTAACAGCAAGACAGATGAGTACAACTTGTCTATATACAGAGAGCTAGCTACATGGCAGAGTAGGGCATCATTTCGATATACAAAGTTCAAGTTACATGGCAGATGAGTACAATGTGCTCTTATATTTAGAGCAATCTATATGGCAGAGTAATGCAACATGTCCATATACAGAGTTCTAGCTACTAGGCAGAGTCCAACTTGTCTCTATACAGAGAGCTGGCTACATGACAGAGTAGGTCAACATTTCTGTATACAGAGTTCTAGGTACATGGCATATATGTCCAACGTGTCCCTATAATGAGAGTTAGCTACATGGCAGATGAGTCCAAAATGTCCATATACAAAGAGCTAGCTACATGGCAGAATAGTCCAACATGTCCATATACAGGGTACTAACTACATGTCAGATGAGCCCAACATGCCTATAGACTGAGAGCTAGCTACATGTCAGACAAATCCAATATGTTCATATACAGAAAGCTACCTACTTGGCAGATCAGTGCATCATATAAATGTACAGAGAGCTAGCTACCTGGCAGACGAGACCAAAATGTCAATATACAGAGAGGTAGCTACATGGCAGAGTAGTCCAACATGTCCATATACAGGGTCCTAGCTGCAAGGCAGATGAGTCCTACTTGTCTATATACATGGCACAGTAGAGCATCATTTCCATATACACAGTAGAAGCCACATGGCAGATGAGTCCAAAGTGTTCATATACTGAGAGCTAGCTAAATGACTGAGTAGTCCACCATGTCAATATAAAGAGTACTAACTACATGGCAGATAAGTCCAATATGTTCATATACAGAGAGCTAGCTACATGGCAGGATAGAGCCACTTTTCCTATACGGAGTTCTAGCTACAAGGTAGATGAGTCCAACCTGTGTATATACAGAGAGCTGGCTACAAGCAGACTAGTAAAAGATGTCTACTATATACAGAGTTCAAGCTACTTGGCAGATGTGTCCAACATGTCCCTATGCTACAAGATAGCTACATGGAAGACAAGAACAACATGTTCATATACAGAGAGCTACCTCCTTGGAATATCAGTCCAGCATATCCATGTACAGGGAGCTAGCTACATGGCAGGGTAGAGGCACATTTCCTATCCAGAGTTCTAGCTACAAGGTAGATGAGTCCAACCTGTCTATATACAGAGATCTGGCTACAAGCAGACTAGTACAACATGTCTATATACAGAGTTCAAGCTACATGGCAGATGTGTCCAACATGACCCTTTACTACAAGCTAGCTACGTGGAAGACAAGAACAATATGTTCATATACAGAGAGCTACCTCCTTGTAATATCAGTCCAACATTTCCATGTACAGAGAGCTAGATACATGGCAGATGAGCCCAAAATGTCCGTATACAGAGAGGTAGGTACATGGCAGAGTAGTCCCACATGTCCATATACAGGGTAATAACTACAAAGAAGACTACAGAGACTAAGCTACTTGGCAGAGTAGGGCATCATTTCCATATACACAGTTCAAGCTACATGGCAGATGAGTCCAACTTGTCTATATACAGACAGCTAGCTACATGGCAGAGTAGGGCAACATGTCCATATACAGAGTACTAGCTATATGGCAGATGAACCCAAAATGTCCATATACAGCGAGATAGCTACATGGCAGAGTAGTCCAACTTATCCATATACAGGTTACTAGCTAAAAGGCAGATGAGTCCAACTTGTATATATACAGAGACTTAGCTACATGGCAGAGTAGGGCATCATTTCCATATACACAGTTCAAACTACATGGCAGATGAATCCAATTTGTCTATATAAAGAGAGCTAGCTACATAGCAGAGTAGTGCAACATGGCCATATACAAAGTACTAGCTACATGGCAGATGAGTCCAATATGTCCATATAATGAGAGCTAGCTACATGGCAGACAAGACCATGATGTTCACATACAGAGAGCTAGCTACATGGCAGGGTAGTGACACATTTCCATATACAAAGTTCTAGCTAAATGTTAGACAAGTCCAATATGTTCATATACAGAAAACTACATACTTGGCAGATCAGCCCAACATATCCATGTACAGAGAGCTAGCTAGATGGCAGACGAGTGCAAAATGTTCATATACAGAGAGCTAGCTACATCGCAGAGTAGTCCAACATGTCCATATTCAGGGTACTAGCCACAAGGCAGATGAGTACAACTTGTCCATATACTGAGAGCTAGCTACATGGCAAAGAAGTTCAACATGTCCATATACAGTGTACTAGCTACATGGAAGATGAGTCCAACATGTCCATTTACTGAGAGCTAAGTATATGGCAGACAAGTCCAATAAGTTCATATAAAGAGAGTTAGCTACATGGCAGAGTAGTGCAACATTTTCATATATAGAGTTCTAACTACAAGGTAGATGAGTCCAACTTGTCTATACACAGTGAGCAGGCTACATGGCAGAGTAGTGAAACATTTACATACACAGACTTCTTGTTACATGGCTGATGTGTCCAACGTGTCCATGTACTTAGAGCTAGAAACATGGCAGACAAGTCCAATATGTTCATATAAAGAGAGCTACCTCCTTGGAAAGTCAATCTAACATATCCATGTACAGAGAGCTAGCTACATGGCAGGCCATTCTAAAATGTCCATATAAAGAGAGCTAGCTAGATTGCAGAGTAGTGGAACATTTCCATATACAGAGTTCTAGCTACAAGACAGATGAGTCCAACTTGTCTATATACAGAGAGCTGGCTTCATGGTAGAGCAGGGCAACATTTCCGTATACAGAATTCTAGCAACATGGCAGATGTGTCCAATGCGTCCATATACTGAGAACTAGCTACATAGCAAAGTAGTTCAACATTTCCATATACAGAGTACTAGCTACATGTCAGATGAGTCTAACATTTCCATATACTGAGAAGTAGCTACATGGCAGACAGAGCCAATATGTTCATATACAGAAAACTAACTGCTTGTCAGATCAGTCCAACATATCCAAGTACAGAGACTAGCTGCATGGCAGATGAGTCCAAATTGTCCATATACAGAGAGCTAGCTACATGGTAGAGAACTTAAACATGTCCATATACAGGGTACTAGCTTCACGGCAAATGAGTCCAACTTGTCCATATACTGAGAGCTAGCTACATGGCAGAGTAGTCCAACATGTCCATATACAGGGTCCTAGCTACAAGGCAGATGATTCTAACTTGTGTATATACAGAGAAATAGCTGCATGGAAGAGTAGTGCTTCATTTCCATACACACTGTTTAAGCCACATGGCAGATGAGTCCAAAGTGTTCATATACTGAGAGCTATCTACATGGCAGAGTAGTGCAACATATCCATATTGAGGGTACTAGCTACATGGCAGGTGAGTCCAACTTGTCTATATACAAATAGCTAGCTACATGGAAGAGTAGTGCATCATTTCCATATACACAGTTCTAGCCACATGTCAGATGAGTCCAAAGTGTTCATATACAGAAAACTACCTACTTGGCAGATCAGGCCAACATATCCATCTACAGAGAGTTAGCTAGATGGCAGATGAGTCCAAAATGTCCATATACAGAGAGCTAATTTCATCACAGAGTAGTCCAACATGTACATATACAGGGTACTAGCTACAAGGCAGATGAGTCCAACATGTCCATATTCTAAGAGCTAACTTCATGGCAGACAAGTCCAATAAGTTCATATAAAGAGAGCTAGCTACATGGCAGAGTAGTGCAACATTTCCATATACAGAGTTCTTGCTACAAGGCAAATGAGTCCAACTTGTCTATATATTGTGAGCAGGCTACATGGCAGAGTAGTGCAACATTTACATACACAGAGTTCTTGTTACAGGGCCGATGTGTCCAACGTGCCCACATACTTAGCACTAGATACATGGCAGACAAGTCCAATATATTCATATACAGAGAGCTCCCTCCTTGGTAGATCAGTATAACTTATCTATGTACAGAGAGCTAGACACAGGTCAGACGAGTCCAAAATGTCCGTATACAGAGAGCTAGCTACATTACAGTGTAGTCCAACATTTCCATATACAGGTTACTAGCTACAAGGCACATGAGTCCAACTTGTCTATATAGAGAGAGCTAGCGACATGGCAGAGTAAGGCATCATTTCCATATACTCAGTTCAAGCTACATGGCAGAAGAGTCCAACATGTCCATATACTGAGAGCTACCTACATGGCAGACAAGTCCAATATGTTCATATACAGAGAGTTAGCTACATGGCAGAGTAGTGGAACATTTCCATATACAGAGTCATAGAAACAAGGCAGATGAGTCCAACTTGTCTATATACAGAGTACTAGCTACATGGCATAGTAGGGCAACATTTCTGTATATAGAGTTCTAGCTACATGGCAGATGTGTCCAAAGTGTCCATATACTGGAGCTAATTCAATAACGGTAGTAAAACATGTCCATATACAGTGTACTAGCTTTGTTCAGATGAGTCCAAAATGTCCATATACTGAGAACTAGTTACATAGCAGAGTAGTTCAATATACCCATATACAGGGTACTAGCTACAAGGCAGATGAGTCCAACTTGTCTATACACAAGGAGCTAACTACATGAGAGTAGTGCATCATTTCCATATACACAGTTCAAGCCACATGGCAGATGAGTCCAAAATGTTCATATACTGATAGCTAGCTACATGTTAGAGTAGCCCAACATGCCCATATAAAGAGTACTGGCTACATGGCAGACAAGTTCAATATGTACATATACAGAGAGCTACTTCCTTGGCAGATCAGTCCATCATATCCATGTACAGAGAGCTGGCTACATGGCATACGAGTCCAAAACGTCTATATACAGAGAGCTAGCTACATGACAGGGTAGTACAACATTTTCTTATACAGAGTTCCAGCTACAATTTAGATGAGTCCAACTTGTCTACATACAGAGGGTTAGCTACATGGCAGAGTAATGCAACATTTCCATATACAGAGTTCTAGCTACATGTCAAATGTGTCCAAAATGTGCATATAAAAATAGCTTGATACATAGCAGAGTAGTTCAACATGTTCATATACAGGGTACTAGCTACATGTCAGATGAGTTCAACATGTGCATATACTGAGAGCTAGCTACATTATCAGACAAGTCCAACATGATCATATACATATCCATGTACAGAGATCAGGGTACATGGCAGACGAGTCCAAAATGTCCATATAGAGAGAGCTAGCTACATAGCAGGGTAGTGCAACATTTCCATATACAGAGTTCTAACTACATGTCAGATTTGTCCAACATGTCCATATACTGAGAGCTAGCTGCATGGCAGAGTAGTGCAACATTTCCATATACAGGGTACTAGCTACATGGCAGACAATTCCAAAATGTCCTTATACACAGAGCTAGCTAAATGGCAGGGTAGTACAACATTTCCATATAGAGAGTTCTAGCTACGTGTCAGATGAGTCCAACATGTGTATATTCACAGGGCTAGCTACACGTCACATGACGCCAACATGTCTATATACAGAGAGCTATCTACACGGCAGCATAGTGCAATATTTCCATATGGAGATTTCTAGCTACATGGTAGATGAGTCCAACATGTCCTTAATCTTAGAACTAGCTTCATGGCAGACAAGTCCAAAATGTTCATGTAAAGAGAGCTAGCTACATGGCAGGGTAGTGCAATATTTCCATATATAGAGTTCTAGCTACATGGCAGATGTGTTCAAAATGTCCATATAGTGAGAGCTAGCTACATGACAGACAAGTCCTATATGTTCATATACAGAGAGCTAGCCACATGGCAGATCAGTCCAACATATCCATGTACAGAGATCTAGCGACATGTTAAATGAGTGCAAAATGTCCATAAACAGAGAGCTAGCTAAATGGAAGATTAGTGCATCATTTCCATATACAGACTTCTAGCTGCATCGAAGATATGTCCAACGTGTTCATATACTGAGAGCTGGCTACATGGCAGAATAGTCCAACATGTCCATATACAGGGTACTAGCTTCATGATAGATGAGTCCAAATTGTCTATATACAAAGAGCTAGCTACATGGGAGAGTAGTGCATCATTTCCATATACAGAATTCTAGATACACGGCAGATGAGTCCAAGGTGTTCACATATTGAGAGCTAGCTAAATGGCAGAGTAGTGCAAAATGCCCATATACAGGGTTCTAGCTACATGTCAGATGAGTCCAATATGTCCATATACACAGAGGTAGCTACATGGCAGACAAGTCTAATATGTTCATATACAGAAAGTTAGCTACATGGCAGGGTAGTGCAACATTTCAATGTACAGCGAGCTAGCTACATGGCAAGGTAGTGCAAGATTTTCATATATAGAGTTCTACCTACAAGGCAGATGAGTCCAACTTGTCTACATACAGAGAGTGCAACATTTCCATATAGAGAGTTCTAGCTACATGACAGATATTTCCAATGTGTCCATATACTTAGCGCTACCTACATGGCAGTTCAGTCTAAAATATCCATGCATAGAGAGGTAGCTACATGGCAGACAGGTCAAATATGTTCATATACAGAGAGCTAGCTACATGGCAGTGTAGTGCATCCTTTCCATATACAGAGATCTAGCTACAAGGCAGATGTGAACAAAATGTCCATATACAGAGAACTGACTACATCGCAGGGTAGTGCGTCACTTCCATATACAGAGTTTTAGCGACATGGCATATGTGTCCAACGTGTCCATATACAGAGAGCTAGCTACATGGCAGACTATTCCAATATGTTCATATACAGAGAGCTAGCTACATAGCAAGGTATGCAACATTTGCATATACAGAGTTCTAGCTACAAGGCAGATGAGTCCAACTTGTCTATATACTACTGAGAGCTTCCTACATGTCAGATGAGTCAAAAATGTCCATATACAGAGAGCTAGCAAAATGGCTATGTAGTGCATCATTCCCAAATACAAAGTTCAATCTACATGCAAGATGAGTCCAAAGTGTCCATGTACTGAGAGTAAGCTACATGGCAGAGTAGACCAGGATGCCTATATACAGGGTACTAGCTACATGGCAGATGAGTCCAACATGTCCTTATAATGAGAGCCAGATACATGACAGACAAATCTAATATGTTCATATACATAGAGCGAGCTACATGGCAGGGTAGTGCAACATTTCCATATACAGATTCTAGCAACAATGCAGATGAGTCCAACCTGTCTATATAGAGAGAGCTAGCTACATGCCATGGTATTGAAACATTTGAATAAACAAGGTTCTAGCTACAAGACAGATAAGTCCAACTTTTCTATAATCAGTGAGCTACCTACATGGCAGAGTAGTGCATCAATTCCATATACAGAGTTCAAGCTACATGGGAAAAGAGTACAATTTGTCTATATACAGAGAGCTAGCTACATGGCAGAGTAGTGCAACATGACCATATATAGGGTATTAGCTTCATGGCAGATGAGTCCAACAGGTCCAAATACTGAGAGCTAGCTACATGGCAGACAAGTCCAAAGTGTTCATATACAGAGAGTAGCTACACGGCAGGGTAGTCAAACATGTCCATATACAGGGTAATAGCTACATGACAGATAAGTCAACATGTTCATATACTAGGAGCTACCTTCATGGCAGACAAGTCCAATATGTTCATATACAGAGAGCTACCTACTTGGCAGGTCAGTCCAACATATCCATGCACATAGAGCTAGCTACATATCAGACGAATCCAAGATGTCCATATACAGAGACCTAGCTACATGGCAGGGTAGTCCAACATTTCCATATACAGAGTTCTAGATACAAGACACATGCATTTAACTTGTCCATGTACAGAGAGTTAGCTACATGGCAGGATAGTGCAACATTTCCAAATACAGAGATCTAGCTACATGGCAGATGTGTCCAATGTTTTCATATACTGAGAGCAAGTTACATGTTAGAGTAGTCCAACTTGTCCATTCAGGGTACTAGCTACATGACAGATGAGTCCAACATGTACATATACTGGGAGATAGCTACATGGCAGACAATTCCAATATGTTCATATACAGAGAGTTACCTACAAGGAAGCCTAGTGCAACATTTCCATATACAGCGTTCTAGCTACATGGCAGATGTGTCCAAATATCCATGTACAGAGAGCTAGTTATATGGCAGAGTTGTGCATCATTTCCATGTAAAGTGTTCAAGCTACATGGCAGATCATTTCAAAGTGTTCATGTAATGAGAGCTAGCAACATGGTGGAGAAGTCCAACATGTCTATTTACAGAGAGCTAGCTTAATGGCAGTGTAGTGCATCATTCCATATACATTGTTCTAGCTACATGGCAGATGTTTCAAATTTGTACATATACTGAGAGCTAGCTACATGGCCGAGTAGTACAACATGTCCATATACAGGGTACTATCTACATGACAGAAGAGTGCAACATGTCCATATACTAGGAGCTAGATGCATGGCACACATGTCCAAACTTTTTGTATACAGAGAGCTACATACTTGAAAGATCAGTTCAACAAAAACATGTACAATGAGCTCTCTACATGGCAGACAAGTACCAAATTTCTACGTACAAGGAGCTAGCTACATGGCAGCATAGAGCAACATTTCCATATACAGAGTTCAAGCTACAAGGCAGATGATTCCAACTTGTCTATATAAAGAGACCTAGCTACTAGGCAGGGTAGAGCAAGATTTCCATATACAGAGTTCTAGCTACAAGACAGATATGTCCAGCTTGTTTATTTACAGAGAGCTAGCTACATTGAAGAGTAGTGCAACTATGTCCATATACAGGGTACTAGATACATGGCAGATGAGTCCATCATGCCCTTAAACTGAGAGTTAGCTACATGGCATATGAGTCCAATATGTTCATATACAGAGAGCTACCTACTTGGCAGATCAGTTTAATATATCCATGTACTGAGAGCTACATAAATGGCAGATGAGTCCAACGTGTCCATATACTGCGATCTAGCTACAAGGAAGACAAATCCAATATGTTCAAATAGAGAGAGCTAGCTACATGTCAGAGTAGAGCATGATTTCCATATACAGTGTTCTAGCTCCATGGTGGATGTATCCAATGTGTCCATATATTGAGATCTACCTACCAGTCAGATATTCCCAAAATATCCATGCACAGAGAGCTCACTACATGTCAGATGAGTCCAAAATGTCCATACACAGAGTTCTAGCCACATGTCAGATGTGTCCAACGTGTCCATATACTGAGAGCTAGCTACATGACAGAGTAGCGCAACATGTCCATATAGAGAGTACTAACTACATGGCAGATGAGTCCAATTTGTTCATATACGGAGAGCTACCTACTTGGCAGATCAGTCCAACATATGCATGTACAGAGAGCTAGCAACATGGCAGACGATTCCAAAATGTGCATATACAGAGAGCTAGCAAAGGGCAGAGTAGTGCAACATTTCCATATACAGAATTCTAAATACATGACAGATGTGTCCATCGTGTCCATATACTGAGAGCTAGCTACATTGCAGACAAGTCCAATATTTTCATATACAGAGAGCTACCTACTTGGCAGATCAGTCAAACATATCCATGTCCTGATAAGTCCAAATGGCAGATGAGTCCAAAATGTCTATGTACAGATAGCTAGCTACATGGCAGAGTAGTGCAACCGTTCAATATACAGAGTTCCAGCTACATGGCAGATATGTTTATCGTGTTCATATACTGAGAGCTAACTACATAGCAGACATGTCCAATATGTTCATATAAATGGTACTAGCTACATGACAAATGAGTCCAATATGTCCACATAGTGAGAGCTAACTACAT
>NW_006408916.1:339341-340730 GCF_000296735.1 Chrysochloris asiatica
GTCGCTATGGGTCGGACCCGACTCGATGGCACTTAACAACAACAACAACAACAACAACATCTACTTGGCAGATCAGTCTATCATATCAGTGTACAAAGAGCTAGCTAAGTGGCAGATGAGTCAAAAATGTCTATATACAGAGTTCTACCTACATGGTAGGTCAGGGCAACATTTCCATATACAGAGTTCTAGTTACAAGGCAGATGAGTCCAACTTGTCTATATAGAGAGAGCTAACTTCATGGCAGGGTAGTTCAACATTTCCATATACAGAGTTAATGCTACATGGCAGATCAGTCCAAAATATAGATGCACAGAGAGCTAGCTACATGTCAGATGAGTCCAAAATGTCCATATACAGAGAGCTAGCTACGTGGCTGGGTAGTGCAACATTTCCATATACAGAGTTCTAGCAACAAAGCAGATTAGTCCACCTTTTTTATATACAGAGAGATAGCAACATGGCAGGGTTGTGCAATAAATCCATGTACAGATTTCTAGCTACATGGCAGATGTGTCTAATGTGTCCATGTACTGAGAGCTAACTACATGGCAGACAAGTCCAATATGTTCATATACAGAGAGCTAACTACATGACAGGGTAGTGCAACATTTCTATATACTGAGTTCTATATACATGGCAGATGTGTCAAATTTGTCAATATACGGAGAGCAGGCTACATGGCAGACAAGTCCAATATGTTCATATACAGAGAGCTAACTGTTTGGCAGATCAGTCCTACATATCCTTGTACAGAGATGTAGCTACATAGCAGACAAGTCCAAAATGTCCATATACAGAGGGCTTGCTACATGACTGGGTAGTGCAACATTTCCATATACAGATTTCTAGCTACAAGGAAGATGAGTCCAACTTTTTTTATTTCCAGAGAGCTAACTACATGGCAGGGAAGTGCAATATTTCCATATACAGAGTTCTCGCTCCATAGCAGATGTTTCAAACATGACAATATATTGAGAGCGAACTACATGGCAGACAGGTAAAATATGTTCATATACAGAGAGCTACCAACTTGGCAGATTAGTCCAACATATCCAAGTACAGAGCGCTAGCTACATGGCAGACGAGTCCAAAATGTCCATATACAGAGAGCTAGGTACATAGAAGTGTTGTGCAACATTTGCATATACAGAGTTCTAGCTACAAGGCAGATGAGTCCAACTTGTCTATGTACAGAGAGCTAGCTACATGGCAGAGTAGAGCAACATTTCCATATACAGAGTCCAAGCTACATGGCAGATGTGCAAAACGTGTCAGTATACTGAAAGCTAGCTACATGGCAGACCATTCCAATATGTTCATACACAGAGAGCTACCTACTTGACAGATCAGTCCAACATATCCATGTACAGAGAACTAGCTACATGG
>NW_006408916.1:341655-352632 GCF_000296735.1 Chrysochloris asiatica
AGATGAGTTCAACTTGTCTATATACGGAGAGCTAGCTACATGGCAGAGTAGTGCAAGATTTCTATATACAGAGTTCTAGCTACGAGGCAGATGAGTCCAACTTGTCCATATACTAAGAGCTAGCTACATGTCAGATGGGTATAAAATGTCCATATACAGAGAACTAGCTAAATCTCAGAGTAGAGCATAATTTCCATGCACAGAGTTCAACCTACATGGCAGATGAGTCCAATGTGTCCATATACTGGGAGCTTGCTACATGGCAGAGTAGTGCAACATGCCCATATATAGGGTACTAGATACATGGCAGATGACTCCAACGTGTCCATATACAGATAGCTAGCCACATGGCAGAGTAATCCAACATGTCCATATACAGTGTACTAGTTACATGTCAGATGAGTTCAACATGACCATATACTGAGAGCTAGGTAAATGGCAGACAATTCCAATATGTTCATATACAGACAGCTAGCTACATGACAGAGTAATGTAAAAATTCCATATACAGAGTTCTAGCTACATGGCATATGTATCCAATGTGTCCATGAATTGAGTGATACCCACATGGCAGATAAATCCTAAATATCCATGCACATAGAGCTAACTACATGTCAGACGACTCCAAAATGTACATTTATAGATTTCTAGCTACATGGCAGATGTCTCCAACTTGTGCATATACTGAGCGCTATCTACATGACAGAGTAGTCAAACATTTCCATATACAGGGTACTAGATACATGGCTGATTAGTTCAAATTGTCTATATTCAGAGAGCTAGGTACATGGCAGAGTAGTGCAATATTTCCATATACACAATTATAGCTCCGTGGCAGATATGTTCCACGTGTCCATACACTGAGAGCTTCCTACATGGCAGATCAGTCCAACATGTCCATATACAGGGTTGTAGCTGCATGTCAGATGAGTCCAAAATATACATATAGAGAGAGCTAGCTGCATGGCAGAGTAGTGCATCATATCCATATACAGAGCTAGGTACATGGCTGAGAGTCCCACTTGTCTATATACAGAGAGCTAACTACATGGCATAGTAGTTCCACATATACATATACAGGGTACTAGCTCCATAGAAGATGAGCCCAACATGTCCATATAATGAGAGCAAACTACATGGCAGACAAGTCCAATATGTTCATATTCAAAGACCTAGCTACATGGAAGGGTAGTGCAACATTTATATATACATAGTTCTAGCTACATGGCAGATGTGTCAAACGTGTCAATATACTGATTCTAGATAAATGGCTGATAAGTCCAATATGTTCATATACAGAAAACTACCTACTTGGCAGATAAGTCCAACAAATCCATGTACAGAGATCTAGCTACTTGACAGACGAGTCCAAAATGTCCATATACAGAGAGCTAGCAACATGGTAGAGTAGTCCAAAATGTCCACATACAGGGTACTAGCTTCAGGGCAGGTGAGTCAAACTTGTCCATATACTGAGAGCTAGCTACATGTCAGAGTAGTCCAACATGTCCATATAGAGGGTCCTAGCTACAATGCAGATGAGTCTAACTTGTCTATATAAAGAAAGATAGCTACATGGCAGAGTTGTGCATCAATACCATATACACAGTTCAAGCCACATGGCAGATAAGTCCAAAGTGTTCATCTACTTTGAGATATCTACATCTCAGAGTAGTGCAACATGTCCATATACAGGGAACTACCTACAATGCAGTTGAGTCCAACATGTCCATATACTGAGAGCTAGCTCCATGGCAGAGAAGTTCAATATATTCATATACAGAGAGCTAGGTACATGGCAGAGTAGTGCAACATTTCCATATACAGAGTTCTAGCTACTTGGTAGTTGTGTTCAACGTGTCCAAATACTGGGTGCTACCTACATGGCAGACAAGTCCAATATGTTCATATACAGAGTGCTAGCTTTATGGCAGGGTAGTGCAACATTTCCATCTACAGGTTCTAGCTAAAAGGCAGATGAATCCAAAATGTCCATATACAGAGAGCTAGCTACATGGCAGGGTAATTCAACATTTCCATATACAGAATTATAGCTACATGGCAGTTGTGTCCAACATGTCCATATAATGAGAGTTAGCTACATGGTAGAGTAGTGCAACATATCCATATACAGCTTACTAGCTACATGGCAGATGTGTCCAACGTGTCCATATACTGCGTGCTAGCTACGTAACAGAGTAGTTCAACATGTCCATATACAGAAAATTACCTACTTAGCAGATCAGTACAACATATCCATGTACAGAGAGCTAGCTACATGGCAGATGATTCCAAAATGTACATATACAGAGAGCTGGCTACATGGCTGCATAGTCCAACATATCCATATACAGTGTAATAACTACAAGGCAGATGATTCCAACTTGTCAATATACTGAGAGCTAGCTACATGGCAGAGTAGTCCAACATGTCCATATACAGGATCCTAGCTACAAGGCAGAAAAGCCCAACTTATCTACATACAAAGAGCTAGCTACATGAAAGAGTAGTGCATCATTTCCATATACACAGTTAAAGCCACATGGCAGATGAGTCCAAAATGTTCATATACTGAGAGCTAGCTACATGGCAGAATAGTCCAACATGTCCATATAAAGATTACTAGCTACATAGCAGTCAAGTCTAATAGGCACATAACAGAGAGCTACCTACTTGGCAGATCAGTCCATCATATCCATGTAAAGAGATCTGCCTACAGGGTAGGGTAGTGCAACATTTTCTTTTACAGAATTCTAGCTACAAGGCAAATGAGTCCAACTTTTCAATATACAGAGAGCTGGCTATATGGCAGACTAGTGCAACATGTCCATAAACAGAATTTTACATACATGGCAGATGTGTCCAACGTGTCCCTATAGTGAGAGCTAGCTACATGGTAGACGAGTCCACTATGTTAATATACAGATAGCTACGCCCTTGGCAGACCAATCCAACATATCCATGTACAGAAAGCTATATATATGGCAGACGAGTCCAAAATGTCCATATACAGAGAGCTAGCTACCTGGCAGTGTAGTCCAACATGTCCATATACAGGGAACGAGCAACAAGGCAGAGGAGTCCCACTTGTCTATATACAGAGAGCTAGATACATAGCAGAGTAGTGCATCATTTCCATATACAGAGTTCAAGATACATGGCAGATGAGTCCAAAGTGTTCATATAATTAAAGCAATCAACATGGGAGAGAAGGGCAACATGTCCATATACAGGGTACTAGCTACATGTCAGATGAGTCCAACAAGTCCATATACTGAGAGCTAGCTACATGGCAGAAAAGTCCAATATGTTCGTACATAGAGAGCTAGCTACATGGCAGAGTAATGCAAGATTTCCATATACACAGTTCAAGCTACATGGCAGATGAGTCCAAAGTGTTCATATATTGAGAGATAGCTACATGGCACAGTGCTACAACATGTCGCTATTAAGAGTGCTAGCTACGTGGCAGACAAGTACAATATGTTCATATACAGAGAGCTACCTACTTGGCAGATCAGTCCAACATATTCATGTACAGAGATCAGGCTACATTGCACACGAGTCCAAACTGTCCATATAGAGAGAGCTAGCTACATGGCAGAGTAGTGCAACATTTCCATAAACAGAGTTGTAGCTACAAGGCAGATGAGTCCAACTTGTCTATACACAGAGGGCTAGCTACAAGGCAGAGTGGTGCAAAATTTCCATATACAGAGTTCTAGCTACATGGAAGATGTGTCTAACGTGTCCATATACTGAGAGCTATCTACATAGCAGACACGTCCAATATGTTCTTATACTGAGAGCTACCTACCTGACAGATCAGTCCAACATATCCAATTACAGAGAGCTTGCTACATGGCAGACGAGGCCAAAATGTCCATATACAGAGAGCTAGCTACATGGCAAGGTAGTGCAACATTTCCAAATAAAGATTTCTAGCTACAAGGCAGATGAGTCCAACTTGTCTATTTACAGAGGGCTAGCTACATGGCAGAGTACTTCAACATGTCCATATACTGAGAGCTAGCTACATGGCAGATGAGAACAACGTGTCCGTATACTGAGAGCTAGCTACATGGCAAACAAGTCCAAAATGTTCATATACAGAGAGCTACCTCCTTGGCATATCAGTCAAACATATTCATATACAGAGAGCTAGCTACATGGCTGATGAGTCCAAAATATCCATATACAGAGAGCTAGCTACATGGCAGAGTAGTCTAACATGTCCATATACTGAGAGCTAGCTACATGGCAGAGTAGTCCAACATGTCCATATACAGGATCCTAGCTACAAGGCAGATAAGCCCAACTTATCTACATACAAAGAGCTAGCTACATGAAAGTGTAGTGCTTCATTTCCATATACACAGTTCAAGCCACATGACAGATGAGTCCAAAATGTTCATATACTGAGAGCTAGCTACATGGCAGAATAGTCCAACATGTCCATATAAAGATTACTAGCTACATGGCAGTCAAGTCTAATGGGCACATATACAGAGAGCTACCTACTTGGCAGATCAGTCCATCATATCCATGTAAAGAGAGCTGCCTACAGGGTAGGGTAGTGCAACATTTTCTTTTACAGAATTCTAGCTACAAGGCAAATGAGTCCAACTTGTCAATATACAGAGAGCTGGCTATATGGCAGACTAGAGCAACATGTCCATATACAGAATTCTACATACATGGCAGATGTATCCAACGTGTCCCTATACTGAGAGCTAGCTACATGGCAGACGAGTCCACTATGTTAATATACAGATAGTTACGCCCTTGGCAGACCAGTCCAACATATCCATATACAGAAAGCTATATATATGGCAGACGAGTCCAAAATGTCCATATACAGAGAGCTAGCTACCTGGCAGTAT
Source organism: Chrysochloris asiatica (assembly GCF_000296735.1). Taxonomy (NCBI): domain Eukaryota; kingdom Metazoa; phylum Chordata; class Mammalia; order Afrosoricida; family Chrysochloridae; genus Chrysochloris; species Chrysochloris asiatica. The sequence goes on from NW_006408916.1 coordinate 346,539, forward strand.
AGTCCTACATGTCCATATACAGGGAACGAGCAACAAGGCAGATGAGTCCCACTTGTCTATATACAGAGAGCTAGATACATAGCAGAGTAGAGCATCATTTCCATATACAGAGTTCAAGATACATGGCAGATGAGTCCAAAGTGTTCATATAATTAAAGCAATCTACATGGGAGAGAAGGGCAACATGTCCATATACAGGGTACTAGCTACATGGCAGATGAGTCCAACAAGTCCATATACTGAGAGCTAGCTACATGGCAGAAAAGTCCAATATGTTCGTACATAGAGAGCTAGCTACATGGCAGAGTAATGCAAGATTTCCATATACACAGTTCAAGCTACATGGCAGATGAGTCCAAAGTGTTCATATATTGAGAGATAGCTACATGGCACAGTGCTACAACATGTCGCTATTAAGAGTGCTAGCTACGTGGCAGACAAGTACAATATGTTCATATACAGAGAGCTACCTACTTGGCAGATCAGTCCAACATATTCATGTACAGAGATCAGGCTACATTGCACACGAGTCCAAACTGTCCATATAGAGAGAGCTAGCTACATGGCAGAGTAGTGCAACATTTCCATAAACAGAGTTGTAGCTACAAGGCAGATGAGTCCAACTTGTCTATACACAGAGGGCTAGCTACAAGGCAGAGTGGTGCAAAATTTCCATATACAGAGTTCTAGCTACATGGAAGATGTGTCTAACGTGTCCATATACTGAGAGCTATCTACATAGCAGACACGTCCAATATGTTCTTATACTGAGAGCTACCTACCTGACAGATCAGTCCAACATATCCAATTACAGAGAGCTTGCTACATGGCAGACGAGGCCAAAATGTCCATATACAGAGAGCTAGCTACATGGCAAGGTAGTGCAACATTTCCAAATAAAGATTTCTAGCTACAAGGCAGATGAGTCCAACTTGTCTATTTACAGAGGGCTAGCTACATGGCAGAGTACTTCAACATGTCCATATACTGAGAGCTAGCTACATGGCAGATGAGACCAACGTGTCCATATACTGAGAGCTAGCTACATGCCAGACAAGTCCAAAATGTTCATATACAGAGAGCTACCTCCTTGGCAGATCAGTCTAACATATTCATATACAGAGAGCTAGCTACATGGCTGACGAGTCCAAAATATCCATATAAAGAGAGCTAGCTACATGGCAGAGTAGTCCAACATGTCCATATACAGGGTACTAGCTACAGGGCTGATGAGTTCAACATGTCCATATACTGAGAGCTAGCTACATGGCAGACAAATCCACTATGTTCATATGCAGAGAGCTACCTACTTGTAAGATCAGTCCACGATATCCATGTACAGAGAGCTAGCTACATGGAAGAGTAGTCCAACATGTCCATATACAGGGTACTAGCTACAAAGCAGATGAGTCCAACATGTCTATAGAGAGAGAGCTAGCTACATGGCATAGTACTGCATCATTTCCATTTACAGAATTAAAGCTACATGGAAGATGAGTGCAAAGTGCTCATTTTCCTAGAGCAATATACAAGACAGAGTAGTGCAACATATCCATATACAGCATACTACCTACATGGCAGATGAGTCCAACATGTACATATATTGAGACCTATCTACATGCAGTCAAGTCCAATATGTTCATATACAGAAAGCTACCTACTTGGCAGATGAATCCACCATATCCATGTACAGAGAGCTAGCTACATGGCAAAGTAGTCCAACATGTTCATATACAGGGTACTAACTTCAAGGCAGATCAGTCCAACTTGTCCATATTCTGTGAGCTAGCTTCATGGCAGACAAGTCCAATAGGTTCATATACAGAGAGATATCTACATGGTAGAGTACACCAACATGTCCATACACAAGGTACTATATACATGACAGATGAGTCCAACACGTCCATATACTGAGATCGATCTACAAGGCACTCAAGTAAAATATGTTCATTTATAGAAAGCTACCTACTAGGCAGGTCAGTCCACAACATCCATGTAAAAAGAGCTAGCTACACGGCAAAGTAGTCCAACATGTCCATATACAGGGTACTAACTTCAAGGCAGATGACTCCACGTTGTCCATATACTGAGAGCTAACTACATGGCAGAGTAGTCCAACATGTCCATATAAAGGGTGCGAGCTACATAGAAGATTAGTCCAATATGTTCTTATACAGAGAGCTATTATCTTGTCATATCACCCCACAAATCCAGGAACAGAGAGCTGACTATATCACAGTGTAGTGCAACATTTCCATATACAGAGTTCTAAACACAAGTCAGATGAGTCCAACTTGTCTAAACACAGAGGGCTAGTTACATGTCAGGGTAGTGCAACATTTCCATATACAAAGTATTAGCTACATGGCAGATGAGTCTAATTTATCTATATACAGAGAGCTAGCTGCAAGGCAGAGTAGTGCAACATTTCCATATACAGAGTTTTAGCTACATGGCCAATATGTCCACCGTGTCCATATACTGAGAGCTAGCTACATGGCAGAGTAGACCAACATGACCATATACAGGTTACTAGCTTCATGGCAGATGAGTCCAATATGTTCATATACAGAGAGCTACCAACCTGACTGATCAGTCCAGCATATCCATGTGCAGAGAGCTAGATACATGTCAGTAGAGTCCAAAATGTCCATATATAGAGAGCTTGCTACATAGAAGAGTAGTCCAACATGTCCATATACAGGTACTAGCTACAAGGCGGATGAGTCCAACTTGTCTATATAAAGAGAGCTATCTACATGGCAGAGTAGTGCATCATTTCTATATTCAGAGTTCAAGTGACATGTCAGATGAGTCCAAAGGTTTCATATACTTAGAGCAATCTACATGGCAGAGTATGGCATCATGTCCATATACAGGATACTAGCTACATGGCAGATGAGTCCAACATGTCCATATACTGAGAGGTAGATACATGGCAGACGAGTCCACTATGTTCATATACACTGAGATAGCTACATGGAAGAGTATGAAACATTTCCATATACAGAGTTCTAGCTACAAGGCAGTTGAGTCCAACTTTTCTATATACAGAGAGCTGGCTACATGGCAGAGTAGGGCAACATTTCCATATACATAGGTCTAGCTACATGGCATATGTGACCAATGTGTCCATATACTGAGAGCTAGCTACATGGCAGACAGGTCAAATATGTTCATATACAGAAAACTACCTACTTAGAAGATCAGTCCAACATATCCATGTAAAGAGAGCTAGACACATGGCATACGAGTCCAAAATGTCCATATACAAGAGCTAGATACATGGTAAAATAGTCCAAAATGTCCATATACAGGGTATTAGCTTCAAGGTAGATGAGTCAATCTTGTCCATATACCGAGAGCTAGATATATGGCAGAGGAGTAATCCAACATGTCCATATACAGGGTCCTAGCTACAAGGCAGATGAGTCTAACTTGTCTATATATAGATAACTAGCTACATGGCAGAGTAGTGCATCATTTCCATATACACACTTCAAACTACATGGCAGATGAGTCCAAAGTATTCATATACTGAGAGCTATCTACATGGCAGAGTTGTGCAACCTGTCCATATACAGGATACTACCTACATGGCAGATGAGTCCATCATGTCCATATACTGAGAGCTACCTACATGGCAGACAAGTCCAATATGTTCATATACAGAGAGCTAGCTACATGGCACAGTAGTGGAACATTTCCATATACAGAGTCCTAGTTACAATGTAGATGAGTCCAACTTGTCTATATACAGAGAGCTGGCTACATGGCAGAGTAGTGCAACATGTCCATATACAGTGTTCTAGCTACAAGGCAGATGATTCCAACATGTCTATATACTAAGACCTATGTACATGGCAGTCAATTCCAATATGTTCATATACAGAAAGCTACCTACTTGGCAGATCACTCCACCATATCCATGTACAGAGTGCTAGCTACATGGCAGAGTAATCCAACATGTCCATATACAGGGTACTAACTTCAAGACAGATGAGTCCAACTTGTCCATATACTGAGAGCTAGCTACATGGCAGGGTAGTGCAACATGTCCATATACATATTCTAGCTACATGGCAGATGTGTCCAACGTGTCCCTATACTGAGAGCTAGCTACGTAGCAGACAAGTCCAATATGTTCATATACAGAGAGCTACCTCCTTGGCAGATCAGTCCAACATATACATGTACAGAGAGCTAGATACATGGCAAACAAGTCCAAAATGTCCATATACAGAGAGCTAGCTACATGGCAGAGTAGTCCAACATGTCCATATAGAGGGTACTAGGAACAAGGTAGATGAGTCCAACTTGTCCTTATACAGAGAGCTAGCTACATGGCAGAGTAGTGTATCATTTCCGTATACAGAGTTCAAGCTACATGGCAGATGAGTCCAAAGTATTCATGTACTTAGAGCAATCTACACGGCAGAGTAATCCAACATGCCCATATACAAGATAATAACTTCAAGGCAGATGAGTCTAACTTGTCCATATACTGAGACCTAGTTACATGGCAGAGTAGTCCAACATGTACATATAAAGTGTGCTAGCTACATGGCAGGCGAGTCCAATATGTTCTTATACAGAGAGCTACGTACTTGGCATTACAGCCCAACATATCCATGTACAGAGAGCTAGATACATGGCAGAAGAAGCTAAAATGTCCATATACAGAGAGCTAGCCACATGGCAGGGTAGTGCACCATTTCCATATACAGGATGCTATTTACAAGGCAGATGACTCCAACTTGTCTATGTAGAGAGAGTTAGCTACATGGCAGAGTAGTGCAATATTTCCAGAAACAGAGTTCTAACTACATGGCAGATGTGTCCACTGTGTCCATGTACTGAGAGCTAGCTACATAGCAGAAAAGTCATATATGTTTATAAGCAGAGAGCTACCTACTTGGCAGATCAGTCCATCGTATCCATTTACAGAGAGCTAGCTACATGGCAGACGAATCCAAAATGTCTATATACAGAGAGCTAGCTACATGGCAGAGTAGTCCAATATGTCCATATACAGGATACTATCTACCAGGCAGATGAGTCCAACTTGTCTATATAGAGAGAGCTAACTACACGGCAGAGTAGTGCATCATTTCCATATACAGAATTCAAGCTACATGGAAGATGAGTCCAAAATGTTCATATTCCTAGAGCAATCTACATGGCAGAGTAGTGCAATAAGTCCATATGCATTATACTACCTACATGGCAGATGAATCCAACATGTCCATATACTGAGACTTGTCTACATGGCAGTCAAGTCCAATATGTTCATATACAGAAAGCTACCTACTTGGCAGATACCGCCATATGCATGTACAGAGAGCTACCAACATGGCAAAGTAGTCCAACATGTCCATATACAGGCTACTAACTTCAAGGGAGATGAGTCCAACTTGTCCATATACTGAGAGCTAGCTACATGGCAGACAAGTCCAATAGATTAATATATAGAGAGAGATCTACATGGCAGAATAGTCCTCCAACATGTCCATATACAGGGTATAAGTTACATGCCAGATAAGTCCAACATGTCCATGTACTGAGACCAATATACATGGCACTCAAGTACAATATATTCATATAAAGAAAGGTACCTACTTGGCAGATCAATTCACAATATCCACGCAAAAAGAGCTAGATACATGGCAAAGTAGTCCAACATGTCCATAAAAAAGGGTACTAACTTCAAGGCAGATGACTCCAAGTTGTCAATATACTGAGAGATTTCTGCATGGCAGAGTAGTCCAACATGTCCATATAAAGGGAGCGAGCTACATAGCAGATTAGTCCAATAAGTTCTTATACAGTTATCTACCTTCTTGTCAGATCACCCCACATATCCAGGTACAGAGAGCTGGCTACATGGCAGTGTAGTGCAACATTTCCATATACAGAGTTCTAATTACAAGTCAGATGAGTCCAACTTGTCTATACACAGAGGATTAGTTACATGGCAGGGTAGTGCAACATTTCCGTATACAGAGTTCTAGCTACATGGCAGATGTGTCCAACATGTCCATATACTGAGAGCTAGCTACATGGCAGAGTAGTCCAACATGTCCGTATACAGGGT
>NW_006408916.1:352732-355275 GCF_000296735.1 Chrysochloris asiatica
AGTCCAACATGTCCGTATACAGGGTACTAGCTTCATGGCAGATTAGTCCAACATGTCCATATACAGTGTACTAGGCACATGGCATATGAGTTCAACATGTCCATATACTGAGAGCTAGCTACATGGCAGAAAAGTCCAAAATGTCCATATACAGAGAGCTTGCTACCTGGAAAAGTAGTCCAAAATGTCCATATACAGGGTACTAGCTACAAGGCAGATGAGTCCAACTTGCCTATATATAAAGAGCTAGCTACATGGCAGAGTAGTGCATCATTTCCATATACAGAGTTCAAGCTACCTGGCAGATGAGTCCAAAGTATTCATGTACTTAGAGCAACCTACATGGCAGAGAAATACAACATGTCCATATACAGGGTATTAACTTCAAGGCAGATGAGTCCAACTTGTCCATATACTGAGAGCTAGCTACATGGCAGAGCAGTCTAACATGTCCATGTAAAGTGTGCTAGCTACATGGCAGATAAGTCCAATATGTTCCTATACAGAGAGCTACCTACTTGGCATTACAGCCCAACATATCCATGTACAGAGAGCTGGCTACATGGCAGATGAGTAAAAATGTCCATATACAGAGATCTAGCTACATGGCAGAGTAATGAAACTTTTCCATATACAGAGTTCTAGCTACATGGCAGATGTGTCCAACGTGTCCGTATACTTAGAGCTAGCTACATGGCATACAAGTCCAATATGTTCATATACAAAGAGCTAGCTACATGGCAGGGTTGTGCAACATTTCCATATACAGAGTTCTAGCTACATGGCAGATGCATCCAACATGTCCATATACTGAGAGCTAGGTACATGGCAGAGTAGTCAAACATGTTGATATACAGGGTACTAGCTACATGGCAGATGAGTTCAACATGTCCATATACTGAGAGTTAACTACATGCCAAATGAGTCCAACATGTCCATATACTGAGAGCTAGCTACATGACAGTCAAGTCCAATAGGTTCATATACAGAGAGTTAGCTACATGACAGGGTAGTGAAACATTTCCATATATAGTGTTCTATCTACATGGCAGATGTGTCCAACATGCCCATATACTGAGAGCTACCTACATGTCAGGCAAGTCCAATATGTTCATATACAGAGAGCTACCTACTTGGCAGATCAATCCAACATATCCAGACAAGTCAAAAATGTCCATATATAGAGAGCTAGCTACATGGCAGAGTAGTGTAACGTTTCCATATACAGGGTACTAGCTACATGGCAGATGAGTCCAACATGTCTAAGTAATGCGTGCTAGCTACATGGCACACAAGTCCAATATGTTCATATACAGAGCGCTACCTACTTGGCAAATCAGTCCAACTTATCCATGTACAGAGAGCTAGCTACATGACAGACGAATCCAAAATATCATTATACTCAGAGCTAGCTACGTGGCAGGGTATTGCATTATTTCCACATACAGAGTTCAAGGTACAAGGCAGATGAGTAAAATTTTGTATAAATACACAGAGCTAGCTACAAGACAGTCTAGTTCATCATTTCCATATGCATAGTTCTAGCTACAAGATAGATGTGTCCCACGTGTCCATATACTGAGAGTTAGCTACATGGCAGAGTAGTACAACATATCCATATACAGGGTTATAGCTACATGGCAGATGAGTCCAACATGTCCATATACTACGAGCCAGCGATACGGCAGACAAGTCCAATCTGTTCATATACAGAGAGCTACCTACTTGGAGGATTTGTCCAACATGTTCATGTACAGAGAGCTAGCTACGTGAAAGACGAGTCCAAAATGTTCATTTGCACTACATGGCAGGGTAGTGCAATATTTCCATATTCAGAGTTCTAGCTACAAGACTGGTGAGTCCAAATTGTCTATATAAAGAGAGCTATCTATATGGAAGGGTAGTGCAACATTTCCATATACAGAGTTCTAGCTACGTGGCAGATATGTCCAACATGTCCATATCCTTGGAGCTAGCTCCATGGGCGACAAGTCCAATATGTTCATATCCTTGGAGCTAGCTCCATGGGCGACAACTCCAATATGTTCATATACAGAGAGCTATCTACTTGGCAGATCAGTCCAACATATCCATGTACAGAGAGATAGCTACATGGTATATGAGTCCAAAATGTCCATAAACAGAGAGCTAGCTTCATGGCAGGGTAGTGCAACATTTCCATATACAGAGTTCTAGCTTCCAGGCAGAGGAGTACAACTGGTCTATATAGAGAGAACAAACTACTTGGCAGAGTAGTGCAACATTTCCATATACAAAGTTCTAGTCAAAGAGCAGATATGCCCAATGTGTCCATATACAGAGAGATAGCTACTAGGCAGGTAGTGCAACATTTCCATATACAGAGTTCTAGCTACCAGGCAACAGAGTGCCACTTGCTTATATAGAGAGAGCTAGCTACATGGCAGAGTAGTACAACTTGTCCGTATTCAGGGTACTAGCTACACCACAGAAGAGTCCAACATGTCCATATACTGTTAGGTAGCTACATGTCAGACAATTCCAATATGTTTATATACAGAGAG
>NW_006408916.1:358845-359624 GCF_000296735.1 Chrysochloris asiatica
AGAACTTGTTACATGGCAGGGTAGTGCAACATTTCCATATACACAGTTCTAGCTACATGGCAGATGATTACAACATGTCCATATACTGAGAGCTAGCTACATGGCAGATTAGTGCAACATGTCCATGTACAAGATACTAACTACATGGCACATAAGTCTAACATGTTCATATACTGTGAGGTAGTAACATGGAAGACAATCCCAATATGTTCACATACAGAGAGCGAGCTCCATGGCAGGATAGTGCAACATTTCCACATAAAGAAATGTAGCTACAAGGCATATGAGTCCAACTTGTCTATATTGTGAGACCTAATTATATGCCAGAGTTTTCCAATGTGTCCATATACAGGGTACAAGCTACAAGGCACGTGAGTCCAACATGTCCATATACTGAGAGCTAGCTACATGGCATAGTAGTGCAGCATGTTCATATACAGGGTACTGGCTACATAACAGATGAATCCAACATGTTCATATATTTTGAGCTAGCTACATGGTAGACAATTCCATTATGTTAATATACAGAGAGCTAGTTACATTGCAGGTAGTGCAAGATTTCCTTACAAAGAGTTCTAGCTATAAGGCAGATGAGTCCAACTTGACTATATAAAGAGAGCTAGCTACATGACATGGTAATGCAACATTTCCACATAAAGAGATCTTGCTACAAGGTTTATGAGCCCAACTTGTCCATATTGTGAGACCTAGCTACATGGCCGAGTAGTCCAACGTGTCCATATACAGGGTACAAGCTACATGGCAGATGAGTCCAACAT
>NW_006408916.1:359994-373112 GCF_000296735.1 Chrysochloris asiatica
AGAGCTAGCAACACGGCAGAGAAGTACAACACATTCATATACAAAGAACTTGTTACATGGCAGGGTAGTGCAACATTTCCATATACACAGTTCTAAATACATGGCAGATGATTACAACATGTCCATATACTGAGAGCTAGCTACATGGCAGATTAGTGCAACATGTCCATATACAAGATACTAACTACATGGCACATAAGTCTAACATGTTCATATACTGTGAGGTAGTAACATGGAAGACAATCCAAATATGTTCACATACAGAGAGCGAGCTCCATGGCAGGAGAGTGCAACATTTCCACATAAAGAGATCTAGCTACAAGGCATATGAGTCCAACTTGTCTATATTGTGAGACCTAGATATATGCCAGAGTTGTCCAATGTGTCCATATACAGGGTACAAGCTACAAGGCAGGTGAGTCCAACATGTCCATATACTGAGAGCTAGCTACACGGCAGACAATTACAATATGTTCATATACCCAGAGCTAGCTACATGTCAGGGTAGCAACATATTCATAAACAGAGTCATAGCTACAAGGCAGATGAGTCCAACTTGTCTATATACAGGGAGATAGCTACATGGCAGAGTAGTGCAACATGTCCAAATACAAGGTACTAGCTACATGCCAGATGAGTCCAACATGTCCATATACTGAGAGCCAGCTACATGACAGACAAGTCCAATATGTTCATATACAGAGAGATAGCTACATGGAAGAGTATGAAACATTTCCATATACAGAGTTCTAGCTACAAGGCAGATGAGTCCAATGTGTCCATATACTGAGAGCTAGCTACATGACAGAGTAGTGCAACATGTCCATATACAGGGTACTATCTACATGGCAGATGAGTCCAACATGCCCATATACTGAGAGCTAGCTACATGACAGACAAGTTCAATATGTTCATATACAGAGATCTACCTACTTGGCAGATCAGTCCAGCATTTCCATGTATTGACAGCTACCTACATGGCAGAAGAGTACATGTCCATACACAGAGATCTAGCTACATGGCAGATGTGTCCAATGAGTCCATATACTGAGAACTACATACATGGCAGATCAGTCCAATATATCCAAGCACAGAGAGCTAAGTACATGTCTGATGAGTCCAGAATGTCCATATGCAGAATTTTAGCTATATGGCAGATGTGTCCAACATCAACATATACTGAGAGCTAGCTACATGTCAGATTAGTTCAACATGTCAATATACAGGGTATTAGCTGCATGATAGATGAGTCCAAAATGTGCACATACAGAGAGCTAGCTACATGGCAGACTAGTGCATCATTTCCCTATACGGAGTTCAAGCTACATGACAGATGAGTCAAAGTGTTCATATACTGAGAGCTAGCTAACTGGCAGAGTAGTCCAACATTGTCCATATACAGAGTAGTCGTTACATGACAGATGAGTTCAACATGTCAATATACGGAGAGCTAGCTACATATCAGACAAGTCCAATATGTTCCTATACAGAGAACTACCTACTTGGAAGATCAGTCCAACTTATCCATTGTACAGAGTTCTATCTACATGGCCTATGTGTCCAACGTTTCCATATACTGAGACCTAGCTACATGACACAAAAGTCCAATATGTTTATATACAGAGAGCTTGCTACGTGGCAGGGTCATGAAACATTTCCATATACACAGTTCTAGCTACATGGCAGATGTTTCCAACATGTCCATATACTGAGAGCTAGCTACAATGCAGAGTAGTGCATCATGTCCATATACAGGGTACTAACTACATGGCAGATGAGTCCAACATGTTCATATACTGTGAGATAGCAACATGGAAGACAATCCAAATATGTTCATGTACAGAGAGCTAACTACATGGAAGGGTAGTGCAACATTTCCATACACATATTTCTAGCTACAGGGCAGATGAGTCCAACTTTTCTATATACAGGGAGCTAGCTACATGTCATGGTAGTGCAACATTTCCATATACAGAGTTCTAGTACAAGGTAGATGAGTACAACTTGACTATATACAGAGAGCTAGCTATATGGCTGAGTAGTGCAACATTTCCAAATACAGAATTCTAGCTACCAGGCAGATGTGTCCAACTTGTCCATATACTGAGACATAGCTACATGGCAGAGTAGTGCAACATGTCCATGTAAAGGGTACTAGATACATGGCAGAGGACTCCAATGTGTTCATATATTGTGAGCTAGCTACATGTCCGACAATTCCAATATGTTCATATACAGAAAGCTAGCTACATTGCGGGTAGTGCAACATTTCCATATCTGGAATTCTAGTTTAAGGCAGATGAGTCCAACTTGACTATATACATAGAGCGAGCTACATGGCAGGTTAGTGCAACATTTCCACATAGAGAGATCTACCTATAAGGCATATGAGTCAAACTTGTCATTATTGTGAGACCTAGCTTCATGGCAAAGTAGTACAATGTGTCCATATACAGGGTACAAGCTACATGGCAGATGAGTCCAACATGTCCATATACTGAGAGCTAGTTACATGGCAGACAATTACAATATGTTCATATACACATAGCTAGCTACATGGCAGGGTAGTGCAACATTTTCATAAACAGAGTCATAGCTACAAGGCAGATGAGTCCAACTTGTCTATATACATGGAGCTAGCTATATGGCAGGATAATGTAACATTTCTGTATACAGAGTTGTAGCTTCAAGGCAGATGAGTCAAACTTGACTATATACAGGAAGCTAGCTACATGGCAGCGTAGTGCAACATCTCCATATAGAGAGTTCTAGCTACAAGGGAGATGAATCCATCTCATTCATACTGTGAGATCCAGCTACATAGAAGAGTATTCCAACTTATCCATATATAGGGTACTAGCTTCATGGCAGCTGGGTCCAACATGTACATATACTGAGACCTAGCTACATGGCAGTAAAGTCCAAAACGCTCATATACAGAGAGCTTGCTACATGGCAGAGTAGTCCAACATGTCCATATAAAGGGTACTAGCTACATGGCAGATGAGTCCAACATGTTCATATATTGTGAACTAGCTACATGGCAGACAATTCCAATATGTTCATATACAGAGAGCTAGCTACATTGCGGATAATGCAACATTTTCATAAACAGAGTCATAGCAACAAGGCAAATGAGTCCAACAGGGAGCTAGCTATATGGCAGTGTAATGCAACATTTCCATATACAGAGATGTAGCTACAAGGCAAATGAGTCAAACTTGACTATATACAGGGAGCTAGCTACATGGCAGGGTAGTGCAACATTTCCATATAGAGAGTTCTAGCTACAAGGGAGATGAATCCAACTTGTCCATATTGTGAGACCTAGCTACATAACAGAGTAGTCCAATATGTTCATATAGAGAGAGCTACCTACTTGGCAGATAAGTCCAACATATCCATGTACAGAGAGCTAGCTACATGGCAGAGGAGTCTAAAATGACTATATACAGAGAGATAGCTACATGGCAGGGTTGTGCAAAATATCCATGTACAGAGTTCTAGCTTGAAGGCAGATGAGTCCAACTTGCCTATATAAAGAGAGCTAACTACATGGAAGGGTAGTGCAACATTTCCATATACAGAATTCTAGCTACATGGCAGATGTGTCCAAGGTGTCCATATACTGAGAGCTAGCTACATGGCAAATCAGTCCAAAATATCCATGCGCAGAGAGTTCATGACATGTCAGATGAGTGCAAAATGTCCATATACAGAGTGTGAGCTACATGGGAGAGTAGTGCAAGATTTCCATATACAGAGTTCAAGCTACATGCCAGATGTGCCCAATGTGTCCATATACTGAGAGGTAGCTACATGGCAGACAATGCCAATACGTTCATATTCAGAGAGCTACCTACTTTGCAGATCAGTCCATCGTACCTATGTACAAAGAGCTAACTACATGGCAGACGAGTCCAAAATGTCCATATAGAGAGGCCTAGCAACTTGGCAGGGTAGTGCAACATTTCCATATACAGAGTTCAAGCTACAATGCAGATGAGTCCAATTTATCTATATAAAGAGAGCTAGTTACAAGACAGAGTAGTGCAACATTTCCAAATACAGAGTTCTAGCTACATGGCAGATGTGTCTAATAGGTACATATACTCAGAGCTAGCTACATGTCAGTGTAGTCCAACATGTCCATATACAGTGTTCTCGCTACGTGGCATATGTGTCCAACGTGTCCATACACTGAGAGATAGCTACATGGCAGACAAGTCCATTATGTTTATATAGAGGGAGCTGCCTATGTGGCAGAACTGTCCAAAATATCCATGTACAGAGAGCTAGATACATGGCAGATGAATCCAAAATGCCCATATACAGAGAGCTAGCTACATACCAGGGTAGTGCAACATTTCCGTATACAGAGTTCTAGCTCTCAGTTAGAAAAATCCTAATTGTCTATGTACAGAGAGCTAGCTACATGTCAGGGTAGTGCAAAATTTCCATATACAGAATTCTAGCTACATGGCAGATGAGTCCCAAGTGTTCATATACTGGGAGCTAGCTACATAGCAAAGTAGTCCAACATATCAATATACAAAGTTTGAGCTTCATGGTAGTTGTGTCCAACGTGTTCATATACTGAGAGCTAGCTACATGGCAGACGAGTCCAAAATGTCCACGGACATGGAGCTAACTACATCACAGAGTAGTCCAACATGTCCGTATACAGAGCTCTAGCTACTAGGCATATGTGTCCAACATGTCCATAACTGAGTGCTAGCTACAAGGCAGACAGAGTAGTCCAACATGTCCATATACAGGGTACTAGCTACATTGCAGATGAGTCCAACATGTCCATATACTGAGATTTAACTATATGGTAAATGAGTCCAACATGTGTATATATAGAGGACTAGCTCCCTGGCTAATGAGTCCAACATGTTCACTTACAGATTTGTAGCTACAAGGCAGATGAGTCCAACTTGTCTATATACAAGAGCTAGCTACATGACAGAGTAGTGCAACATTTCCATATACAGAGTTCGAGCTACATAGCAGATGTGTCCAACATTTCCATAAACTGAGAGCTAGCTACATGGCAGAGTAGTCCAATATGTCCATATATATAGGGTACTAGTTACATGGCAGATGACTCCAACATGTCCATATACTGAGAGCTAGCTACATGGCAGACACGTCCAATATGTTCATATACAGAGAGCTACCTACTTGGCAGATCAGTCCAACATATCCATGTACAGAGAGGTAGCTACAAGGCAGATGAGTCTAAAAAGTCCATAGACAGAGAGCTAGCTACATGGCAGGGTAGTTTTTGGGGGCTAAAAGTCTTACAGGCCTTATAAAACTTTAAGTCTAAGTTTTTCCAGACAAAGCCTATTTATTAACACTAGGAAAGCACCCTTCCCAGGATCATTTAATTCACAGTAAAAGATAAACATGAAGGGAAAGCAGCTTTTCCAAGGTTGCCTGGCTCGCAGCAAAAGATAAACTTGTAATTATGCTGAACAATGATAACTTGCAGAAACTGCCCTATATAAACTTTTTTTCAATAAACTTCAACACTTGCCATCAGCTTGTGTCCCTGGCATAAATTCTTTTCTTTTGTAAATATTTTTCTTCATCCCCGTCTCACCCTCGAGTACCTGCGAGACAGTTGGAGCTGGACTCCGACAAGTGGTGCCAAAACGTGGGACTCGAGTATGTGACATAACACAGCGACCCTCCTGAGAGACTGAGAGGTTCACATTGTGCGCACACCCAATTTTAGAATGGAAATCATCAGGTCAGTATGGACAACCAATCAGGAAAAGCCCGTTATATGTAAATATGTTGAGAGATACTATTAGGGCCCAAGGAGGGAAAGTAAATTATAGTCAGTTGTGTAAATTTATATATTTTGTAAATACAGTTTGTTCTTGGCTCCCTGAAAATGGGACTGTAGATGTAAAATTATGGAATAAGATAAGACATGATTTGCAGGAATTTTATGCCAAGAATGGGCCCGCTCGAATGCCCACGGATACTTTCTGTTTGTGGAGGCTTTTCCGAGATAATTTGATTTCAGTAGCCACCATCAGACAAGCCCAGAAAAAGAAATTAAACCATCCACGCCCAGTGTGCCTGATAACATCTACCCCAACCTAAGTACTCTTAAGAAAGAGGTACTAGTTCTAAGTCGGCTGCTAGGTGCTGGCCAAAGCGAGGTGCCGCTCAGAACCGCGGCCTGCGGGCGGACCCGGCCGAGAGTGCCACCTCAAGACCAGATCCCCGCACGGCCGAGCAGGGTCGAGAGACAGCGAGGAAGAGAAAGGAGGAGAGGGGAGGGCGGCCAGAGAAGCGCAGTGTGCTCGGGAAGAGGGGCAGGCCCCCTCCCCAAGCGACTGCGCCAGACTCCCTCCCCTCCCCCCAGATTCTTGCCAGATCTGTGTGGCCGCTTTCAAAAAAAAAACATTGCCTACATGCCTGTGCAACTATGGGCATACCTCAGAGCATCAAGACAGACAATGAGTCTGGCTATACTAGTGCCCACTTTGCAGCGGTTTGTAAGACATTTTCTATCCAACACACCACAGGCATTCCTTACAATACACAGAGTCAAGGCATTGTAGAGCACATGCATGCCACTATCAAATCTTATCTTGAAAAAATGAAGAAAGGGGAATCCTACCCCCACATACCTCAAAATTATAACAATCATGTTACCTTCATCCTTAACTACCTTTTAACTGATGCCTCAGGCCTCACGGCTGCAGATAGGCACAGTAACCGGGAGCCAAGGGCCCCGAAACCTCTAGTGAAATGGAAAGAAGCCCTAACTGGCACATGGAAGGGGCCAAACCCTATTCTCATATGGGATCGAGGCAATGTTTGTGTTTTTTCCGCATGATGAACCTGGTCCTCTTTGGACCCCCCACTGGTGAGACCTGTGTCATGGAAAGAGGTAGTGCAACATTTCCATAAACAGAGTTCTAGCTACAAGAAAGATGAATACAACTTGTCTATATACAGAGAGCTAGCTACATGGCAGAGTAGTTCAACATTTCCATATGTAGTGTTCTAGCTACAGGGCAGATGTGTCTAACGTGTCCATATACTGAGAGATAGCTACATGAAAAAGTAGTCCAATGTGAACACATGCAGGGTACTAGCTACAAGGCAGATGAGTCCAACAAGTCCATATACTGAGAAATATCTACATGGCAGACAGATCCAATATGTTCATATACAGAGAGCTACCTACTTGGCACATCAGTCTAACATATCCATGCACAGAGAGCTAGATACATGGCAGACGAGTCCAAAATGCCCATATAGAGAGAGCTAACTACATGGCAGAGAAGTTCAATATTTACATATGCAGAGTTCTAGCTACAAGTTAGATGAGTCCAACTTGTCTGTATAACGAGAGCTAACTACATGGAAGGGTAGTGCAACATTTCCATATAAAGAGTTCTAGCTACATGGCAACTGGATCAAATGTGTCTATATCCTTAGAGCTAGCTACATGGCAGAAAAGTCCAATATGTTCATATACAGAGAGCTAGCTAAATGGCAGGGTAGTGTATCATTTCCATATACAGAATTCTAGCTACATGGCAGATGAGTCCCAAGAGTTCATATACTGAAAGCTAGCTACATAGAAGAGTAGTCCAACATATCAATATACAGAGTTCGAGCTACATGGCAGATGTGTCCAATGTGTCCATATATTGAAAGCTAGCTACATGGCAGATAAGTCCAATTAGTTCATATTCAGAGAGCTACCTACTTGGCAGATCCATACAACATATCCATGTACAGAGAGCTAGTTACATAACAGTTAAGTACAAAATGTCCATATACAGAGAGCTAGCTACTGGGCAGGGTAGTGCAATATTTCCATATACAGAGTTCTACCTACAAGTCACATGAGTGCAAATTGTCTAAATACATAGAATTAACTAGATGGCAGGGTAGTGCAACATTTCCATATGCAGATTTCTAGTTAAATGGCAGATGTGTCCAATGATTCCATATACTGAGAGGTAGTTGCAGGGCAGATCAGTCCAAAATATCCATGAACAGAGAGCTAGCTACATGTCAGACAAGTCCAAAATGTCTATATACAGAGAGCTAGCTACATGGAAATGTGTCCAACGTGTCTATATACAGAGTGCTAGCTTCATGGCAGACACGTTCAATATGTTTATATGCAGAGAGCTACCTACGTGCCAGATCAGTCCAACATATCCATGTACACAGAGCTAGCTACATTGCAGTCGAGTCAAAAATGTCCACATACAGAGAGCTAAATACATGGCAGTGTAGTACAACATTTCCATATACAGAGTTCTACCTACAAGGCAGATGAGTCCAAAT
Source organism: Chrysochloris asiatica (assembly GCF_000296735.1). Classification (NCBI taxonomy): domain Eukaryota; kingdom Metazoa; phylum Chordata; class Mammalia; order Afrosoricida; family Chrysochloridae; genus Chrysochloris; species Chrysochloris asiatica. The sequence goes on from NW_006408916.1 coordinate 368,332, forward strand.
TGTCTATATACATAGAACTAACTGGATGGCAGGATAGTGCAACATTTCCATACACAGAATGCTAGTTACATGGAAGATGTGTCCAACATGTCCATATACTGAGAGCTAGCTACATGGCAGATCTAGCTACATGTCAGAGAAATCCAAAATGTCCATATACAGAGAGCTAGCTACATGGCAGGCTAGTGCATCATTTCCATACACAGAGTTCAAGATACATGGCAGATGAGTTCAAACTGTTCATATATTGAGAGCTAGCTACATGCAACAGTAGTCCAACATGTCCATATACAGAGTTCTAGCTACATGGCAGATGTGTCCAACGAGTCCATATACAGAGAGCTAGTTTCATGGCATAAACATTCAATATGTTCCTAGACAGAGATATACCAATTGGCAGAGCAGTCCAACATATCCATGTACAGAGTGATAGCTACATGGTAGAGAGTCCAAAATGTCCATATATAGAGAGCTAGCTGCATGGCAGGAGAGTGCAACATTTCCATATACAGAGGTCTAGCTACCAGGCACAGGAGTCCACCTTGTCTATATAGAGAGCTTGCTACATGGTAAAGTAGGGCAACATGTCCATATAAAGGGAACTAGCTATATGGCATATGAGTGTTCATATACTGAGAGGAAGCTACATGACAGACCAGTCTGATATGTTTATATACAGTGAGTTAGCTACATGACAGTATAATGCAACATTTTCATATACAGAGTTCTACCTACATGGTAGATGTGTCCACCGTGTCCATATACTGAGAACTACCTATATGGCAGGCAAGTCCAATATGTTCATATACAGAGAGCTACATACTTGGCAGATCAGTCCAATATATTCATGTTCAGAAAGATAGCTACATGGCAGACAAGTCCAAAATGTCCATATACACAGAGCTAGCTTCATGGTAGGGTACTGCAATATTTCCATACACAGAGTTCTAGCTACAGGTCAGATGAGTCCAACTTGTCTATATACAGAGAGCTAGCTACATGGCAGAGTAGTACATTTCCATATACAGATTCTAGCTACATGGCAGATATGTCCAACGAGTCCATATACTGAGACCTAGCTAAATGGCAGTGTAGTACAACATGTCCATATACAGGGTACTAGCTACATGGCAGATGAGTTCTACAAGTCCATAGAATCACAGCCAGCCACATAGCAGACAAGTCCAATATTTTAATATACAGAGAGCTAGCTACTTGGCAGATCAGTCCAACATATCCATTTCCTTAGAGCTAGCTACATGGCACAAAAGTCCAATATATTCATATACAGAGAGCTAGCTACATGGCAGGGTAGTGTATCCTTTCCATATACAGAATTCTAGCTATATGGCAGATTAGTGCATCATTTCCATACACAGATTTCAAGCTACATTGCAGAGTAGTCCAACATATCCATATACAGAAGTGTCCAACGTGTCCATATACTGTGTGCTAGCTACAAGGAAGACAAGTCCATTATGTTCATATATGAGAGTTAACTACTTGGCAGATCAGACCAAAAAATCCATATACTGAGAGCTAGCTACATGACAGAGAAGTCCAATATGTTCATATACAAAGAGCTACCTACTTTGCAGATCAGTCCAACATATCCATGTACAGAGACCCAGCAACATGGCAGATGAGTCCAAACTGTCTATATACAGAAAGCAAGCTATATGGCAGTGTAGGGCAACTTTTGCATATACAGATTTCTAGCTACATGGCAGATGTTTCCACAGTGTCCATATAATGAGAGCTCGCTACATGGCAGGCAAGTCCAATATGTTCATATACAGAGAGCTACCTACTTGGCAGATCAGACCAACATATCCATGTACAGAAACCTAGCTACACGGCAAACGAGTCAAAAATGTCCATATACAGAGAGCAAGATACATGGCAGGGTAGTGCAAGATTTCCATATACAGACTTCTAGCTACATTGCAGATGTGTCCATCGTATCCATATACTGAGATCTAGCTACATGACAGGTGAGTCCAAAATTTCCGTGTCCAGAGAGTTAGCTACATGGCAGAGTAGTGCATCATTTCCACATACAGAGTTCTAGCTACGTGTCAGATGTGTCCATATTCTGACAGCTAGCTACATGACAGACAAGTCCAATATGTTCATATATACAGACCTACCTACGTGGCAAATCATTTCAACTTATCCATGTACAGAGAGATAAATCCATGGCAGAGTAGTCCAAATTGTCCATATATAGAGAGTTAGCTCCATAGCAGGGTAGTGCAACATTTCCATATACAGAGTTCTAGCTATATGTCAGATGTGTCCAATGTGTCCATATACTGAGAGCTAGCTACATAGTAGACAAGTCAAATTTGTTCATATAGAGAGAGCTACCTACTTGGCAGATCAGTGCAACATATCCATGTACACAGAGATAGCTACATGGCAGACGAGTCCAAAATGTCCATATACAGAGAGCTAGCTACTTGTGAGGGTAGTGCAACATTTCCATATATAGAGTTCAAGCTACAAGGCAGATGAGTCCAATTTATCTATATACAGAGAGCTAGCTACAACACAGAGTAATGGAACATTTCCGTATAGATAATTCTAGCTACATGGCAGATGTGTTCAATGTGTCGATATACTGAGAGCTAGCTACATGGGAGAGTAGTCCAACTTGTCCATATACAGTGTACTTGCTACTTGGCAGATGAGTCCAACATGTCCATATACTGAGAGCTAGCTACATGGCAGACATGTCCAATATGCTCATATACAGAGAGCTACCTACTTGGCAGATCAGTCCAAAATATCCATGTACAGAGAGCTAGCTACTTGGCAGATGAGTCCAAAATGTCCATATAAAGAGAGCTAGCTACATGGCAAGTTAGTGCAATATTTCCATATACAGGGATCTAACTACAAGGCAGATGAGTCCAACTTGTCTATATAAAGAGAGCTAAGAACACAGAAGTGTAGTGCAACATTTCCATATACAGAGTTCTAGCTGCATGGCAGATGTGTCCAACAAGTCCATATACTGAGAGATAGCTACATGGCAGATAAGTCCAATGAGTTCATATTCAGAGAGCTACCTACTTGGCACATCAGAGCAACATATCCAAGTACAGAGAGCTAGCTACATAGCAGACGAGTACAAAACGTCCATATACAGAGAGCTAGCTACATGGCAGGGTCGTGCACCATTTCCATATACAGAGTTCTATTTACATGGCAGATGTGTACAACGTGTCCATATCCTGAGAGCTAGCTACATGGCAGATCAGTCCAAAATGTCCATATACAAAGAGCTAGCTACATAGCAGAGTAGTGCATCATTTCCATATACAGAGTTCAAGTTTCATGGCAGATGAGTCTAAAGTGTTCATATACTGAGAGCAAGCTACATGGCAGAGTAGTCCAACATGTCTATATACAGAGTTCTAGCTACATGTCAGGTGTGTCCAACGTTTCCATGTACAAAGAGCTAGCTTCATGGCAGACAAGTTCAATATGTTCATATTCAGTGAGCTACCTACTTGGCAGAAAATCTAACATATCCATATATAGAGAGTTAGCTACATGGCAGACGAGTCCAAAATGTTCACAAATAGAGAGCTAGCTTCATGGCATGGCAGTGCAACATTTCCATGTACAGAGTTCTAGCTACATGTCAGGTGTGTCCAACGTTTCCATGTACAAAGAGCTAGCTTCATGGCAGACAAGTTCAATATGTTCATATTCAGTGAGCTACCTACTTGGCAGAAAATCTAACATATCCATATATAGAGAGTTAGCTACATGGCAGACGAGTCCAAAATGTTCACAAATAGAGAGCTAGCTATATGGCAGGGTACTGCAACATTTCCATATACAGATTTCTAGTTACATCGCAGATGTGTCCAACGTGTCCATATATTGAGATATAACAGCATGTCAGGTGAAATTAAAATGACCATGCCCAGATAGCTAGCTACATGTCAGAATAGTGCATCATTTCCATATACAGACTTCTAGCTACATGGTATATGTATCCAAGACATCCATATAATGAGAGCTAGCTACATGACAGACAAGTCCAATATGTTCATGTATAGAGAGCTACCAAAGTGGGATATCAGTCCAACATATCAATATACAGAGAGCTAGCTACATGGCAGACAAGTCCAAAATGTCCATATACAGAGAGCTAGCTACTTGATATGGTAGTGCAACATTTCTATATAGAGAGTTCTAGCTACATGGCAGAGGAGTCCAACTTGTCTATATAAAGAGAGCTAGCTACATGAAAGGGTAGTGCTACCTACATGGCAGATGAGTCCAACGTGTTCATATACTGAGAGCTAGCTACATGACAGTGTAGTCCAACATGTCCGTATATACGAAGTACTAGCTACATGGCACATATGTCCAACGTGTCCATATGCTGAGAGCTAGCTATATGGCAGACAAGTCCAATATGTTCATATACAAAGAGCTACCTACTTGGAAGATCAATCCAACATATCCATGTAAAGAGAGCTAGCTACATGTCAGATGAGTCAAAATTTTCCATATACAGAGAGCTAGCTACATGGCAACATAGTGCAACATTTCTATATACAGTGGTCTAGATACAAGGCAGATGAGTCCAACTGGTCTATAGACAGAAAGCTAGCTACATGGCAGAGTAGTGCCACATTTCCGTATACAGAGTTCTAGCTACATGGCAGAGTAGTGCCACATTTCCGTATACAGAGTTCTAGCTACATGGCAGATGTGTCCAACGTGTCCATTTACTGAGAGCTAGTTAAAAGCTAGTT
>NW_006408916.1:373762-376609 GCF_000296735.1 Chrysochloris asiatica
AGTCCCAACTATCCATGTACATAAAACTAGCTGCAAGGTTGATGAGTGCAACTTGTCTATATACAGAGAGCTAGCTACATGGCAGAGTAGTGCAACATTTTCATATGCAGAGTTCTAGCTACATGATGGATGTGTCCAATGTGTCCGTATACTGAGAACTAGCTAAATGTCAGAGCAGTCCAACATGTCCATATTAAGGGGACTAGCTACATGGCAGATGAGCCCAACATGTCGATATACTGAGAGATAGCTACATGGCACACAAATGCAATATGTTCATTTACCGAGAGCTACCTACTTGGCAGACCACTCAAACATATCCATGTAAAGAAAGCTAGCTAAATGTCCGACAAGTCCAAAATGTTCATAGACAGAGAGCTACCTACATGACAGTGTAGTGCAACATTTTCATATACAGAGTATCAGCTACAAGGCAGATGAGTCCAATTTGTCTATATACAGAGAGCTAGCTACATGGCAGAGTAGTGCAACATTACATACATAGAATTCTAGCTACATGACAGATGTGTCCAATGTGTCCATACTGAGAGCTATCTACATGGCTGAGTAGTCCAACATGTCCATATACAGGGGACTAGCTACATGGCAGATGATTTCAACATGTCCATGTACTGAGAGCTAGCTACATGTCAGAGAAGTCAAATATGTTCTTATACAATGAGCTACCTACTTTGCAAATCAGTCCAATATATCCATGTCCAGAGAGCTAGCTACATGGCAGTTGAGTTCAAAATGTTCATATACAGAGAGCTAGCTACGTTGCAGGGTAGTGCAACATTTCCATATACAGAGTTCTAGCTACATAGCAGATGAGTCAAAAATATCCGTATATAGAGTTCTAGCTACAAGGGGAATGAGTCCAACTTGTATATATACAGAGAGCTAGCTACTTAGCTATATATACAAGTTGGACTCATTCCCCTTGTAGCTAGAACTCTATATATGCAATTGTTCCAATACTCTACCATGTAGCTAGCTCTCTGTATATGGACATGTTGGACTCATCTGCCATGTAGCTAGTACCGTGTATATGGACTACTCTCAGTAAATGACACATCTCCATGTAGCCAGAACTCTCTATATGGAAGTGTTGCACTACCCTGCCATATAGCTAGCTCTGTGTACATGGATACGTTGGACGGTTCTACTAAGTACGTAGCTCTCTGTATATGAACATATTGGACTTGTCTGCCATGTAGCTAGCTCTCAGTATACGGACACGTTGGACATATCTGCCTTGTTGCTACAACTCTGTAAATGGACATGTTGGACTACTCGGCCATGTAGTTAGCTCTCAGTATATGAACACTTTGTACTCAACTGCTATGAAGCTTTAACTCTGTATATGGAAATGATGCCCTATTCTGCCATGTAGCTAGCTCTCAGTATATGGATACGTTGAACACATCTGCCTTGTAGCAAGAAGTCTTTATATGGAAATGTTAAAGTACCCTGACATGTAGCTAGCTCTCTGTATATGGACATTTTGGACTTGTCTGTCATATAGCTAGCTCTCTGTTCATGGATTTATTGGACAGATCTGCCAAGTAGCTAGCTCTGTGTATATGAACTTATTGGACTTGTCTGCCATGTAGCTAGGTCTTAGTAAATGTACATGTTAGACACATAGGCCTTGTAACTAAAACTCTGTATATGAAAATGTTGGACTACACTGCCATGTTGCTAGCTCTAAATATATGAACACTTTGGATTCATCTGCATATAGCTTCAATTTTGTATACAGAAATGATGCACTGTTCTGCCATGTAGATAGCTTTCTGTATATGGACATTTGGGACTCGTCTGATATGTAGTTAGCTCTCTGTGTGTGGATATTTTGGACTGATCTGCCATTTAGCTAGCTATCAGTATATGGACACGTTGGACACATTTGCCATGTACTTAGAACTCTGTATATAGAAATGTTGCACTACACTGCCATGTAGCTACTTCTCTATATTTGGACATTTTGAATTCGTGTGCCATATAGTTAGCTCTCTGTACATGGATATGTAGGATTGATCTGCCAAGTAGGTAGCTCTCTTTATATGAACAAATTGTACTTGTCTTCAATGGAGCTAGCTCTCAGTATATGGACATGTAGGACTCATCTGCCTTGTAGCTAGAACTCTGTATATGGAAATGTTGCACTACCCTGTCACGTAGCTAGCTCTCTGTAGATGGACATTTTGGACTCGACTGCTATGTAGCTGACTCTCAGTATATGGACATGTTGGACACATCTGCCTTGTAGCTAGAACACTGTATATTGAAATTTTGCACTACACTGCCATGTAGTTAGCTCTCTGTACATAGACATGTTGGACTCATTTGCCTTGTAGTTAGAACTCTGTATATGGAAATGTTGCACTACTCTGTCATGTAGTTAGCTCTCTATATATAGACACATTGGACTCATCTGCCTTGTAGCTAGAATTCTGTATATGGATATGATGCAGAACCTTGCCTTGTAGGTAACTCTCTGTATATGGACACTTTTTACACATCTGCCATGTAGCTAGAACTCTCTATATGGAAATATTGAACTACCTTGCCATGTAGCTATCTCTCTGTATATGGGCATTTTGTATCTGTCTGTCCTGTAGCTCAATCTCTGTTCATGGATATGTTGGACTGCTCTGTCAAGTAGGCAGTTCTCTGTATATGATCATATTGGACTGCCATGTAGCTAGCTCTCAGTATATGGACATATTGGACACATCTGCCATATAGCTAGAACTCTGTATGTGGAAATGTTGCATTATTCTGCCATGTAGAAAGCTTTCTGTATATGGACAAGTTGGACTCATCTGCCTTGTAGCTAGA
>NW_006408916.1:376709-387223 GCF_000296735.1 Chrysochloris asiatica
TATATGGAAATGTTGCACTACTCTGCCATGTAGCTAGCTCTCTGTATATGGACATTTTGGACTCATCTGCCATGTAGCTAGCTCTCTGTTCATCGATATGTTGGACTGATCTGCCAAGAAGGTAGCTCTCTGTATAAGAACATATTGGACTTGTCTGCCATGTAACAAGCTCTCAGTTTACTGACACTTTGGACACATCTGCCTTGTATCTACAACTCTTTATATGGACTACTTGGACTATGCTGCCATGTAGCTAGCTCTTAGTATATGAACACTTTGGACTCATCTGGATGTAGCTGGAATTCTTTATATGGAAATGATGTACTATTCTGCCCTGTAGATAGCTTTCTGTATATGGCCATTTGGTACTAATCTGACATGTAGCTAGGTCTCTGTACATGGATGTTTTGGAATGACCTGCCATGTAGCTAGCTCTCTGTATGTGGACATGTTGGGCAAATCTGTCACGTACCTAGAAGTCTGTATATAGGAATGTTGCACTTCATTGCCATGTAGCTAGCTCTCTGTATTGGGACATTTTGAACCCATGTGCCATGTAGCTAGCTCTGTGCACATGGATATGTTGGACTGATCTACCAAGTAGGTAGCTCTCTGTATCTGAACATATTGGACTTGTCTGCCACGTAACTAGCTCTCAGTATATGGACATGTTGGACTCACCTACCTTGTAGCTAAAACCTTGTATGTGGAAATGTTGCACTACCCTGCCATGTATCTAGCTCTCTGTATATGGATATTTTGGACTCGACTTCTATGTATCTGGCTATCAGTATATGGACATGTTGGATGCATCTGCAATGTAGCTAGTATCCTTTATATAGACATGTTGCACTACTCTGCCATGTAGCTAGCTCTCAGTATATGAACATTGGACTCATCTGCCATATGGCTTTAACTCTGTATATGGAAATGATGCTCTACTCTGCCATGTAGCTAGCTCTCAGTATATGGACATTTTGGACTCATCTGCCATGTACCTATCTCTCAGTATATGGGCATGTTGGATTCATATGTCATGTAGCTAGTACCCTGTATATGGACATGTTGTTCTAGTCTGCCATGTCGCTAGCTATCTGTATATAGACAAGTTGGACTCATCTGCTTTGTAGCTAGAACTCTGTATATGGAAATGTTGCACTACGCTGCCATGTAGCTAGCTCTCTGTATATAGACACGTTGGACTCATTTGCCTTGTAGCTAGAGCTCTGTATATGGAAATGTTGCACTACTCTGTCATGTAGGTAGCTCTCTGTACATAGACACGTTAGACTCATCTGCCTTGTAACTAGAATTCTGTATATGGAAATGATGCACAACCATGCCATGTAGCTAGTTCTCTGTATATGGACATTTTGGACTCGTCTGAGATTTTGCTCACTTTCGGTACATAGATATGTTGGAATGATCTGCCAAGTAGGTAGCTGTCTCTATATGAACGTATTGGAATTGTCTGCCATGTAGCTAGCTCTCAGTATATGGACATGTTGGACACAGCCATGTAGCTAGAACTCTGTATATGGACATGTTGGACTACTCTACCATGTATCTAGCTCAGTATATGAACACTTTGGACTCATCTGTCATGTATCTTGAACTCTGAATATGGAAATGATTCACTACTCTTCTATGTTGCTGGCTCTCTGTATATAGACATTTAGTACTCTACCCTTCCATGTAGTTAGCTCTCTGTATATAGACAAGTTGGACTCATCTGCCATGTAGCTAGAACTCTGTATATGGAAATGGTGCACTACCCTGTCATGTACCTAGCTCTCTGTGTATGGGCATTGTGGACTTGTCTGACTTTCAGCTAGCTCTCTGTACATGGATATGTAGGAATGATCTGCCTGGTAGGTAGCACTCTGAATATGAACATATTGTTCTTGTCTGCCATGTAGCTAGCTCTTAGTATAATGACACATTGGAAACACCTGCCATGTAGTTAGAACTCTGTATATAGAAATGTTTCACTACTCTGTCATGTAGCTATCTCTCTGTATATAGACAAGTTGGACTCATTTGCCTTGTAGCTAGAACTCTGTGTATGGAAATGTTGCCCTACCATGCCATGTAGGTAGCTCCCTGTAAATGGACATTTTGGACTCGTCTGCCATGTATCTAGCTCTCTGTACATGGATATGTTGGACTAATCAGCCAAGTAGCTAGCTCTCTGTATATTACCATATTAGACTTGTCTTCCATATAGTTAGCTCTCAATATATGGACACATTGGGCACATCTGCCATGTAGCTAGATCTCTGTATATGGAAATTTTTCACTACTCTGCCAAGTAGCTAGCTCTTTGTTTATAGACAATTTGGACTCATCTACCTTGTAGCTAGAACTCTGTGTATGGAAATGTTGCACTACTCTGTCATTTAGCTAGCTCTCTGTAAATTGATATTTTGGACTTGTCTGCCATGTAGCTAGCTCTCTGCTCATGGATATGTTGGACTGATCTGCCAAGTAGTTTGTTGTTGTTTTTGTCAGGTGCCATGAAGTCAGAACTGACTGATAGAGACCCCATGCACAGCAGAAAGAAACAATGTTCGATCCTGGGCCAACCTCACTACTGCTGCCATACTTGAGTCCATCAATGATGCCAACTGGCCAATCCATCTCGTTAGGGGACTTCCTCTTTTTCTCTGACCCTCCACCTTTCCCAGCATGACATCCTTCTACAGCGACTGTTTCCTCGAGACAATATGTCCAAAGTATGAGAGACGAAGCTTAGTCATCCTGGCCTACAAGGATCACTCTGGCTGCACCTCTTCCAAAACAGATCTGTTGGTTCTTTTGGCAGTCCATGGCACTTTCAGTATTCTTCTTCAACACCACAACTCAGAGGCATCAATTCGTCTATGATCTTCCTTATTCACTGTCCAGCTTTCACATCCATATGAGGCTATTGAAAACACCAGGGACTGGGTCAGGCACACCTTAGTCCTCAAGCTGACATCTCTGCTCTTCAATACTTTAAAAAGTTCCCATGCAGCAGATTTGCCCAATGCAATACGTCGTCTGATCTCTTGATTGCTGCTTCCGTGAGAGTTGATAGTTGATCCAAGAAGAATGAAGTCCTTGACAACTTCAATCTTTTCTCCATTGATAAGAATGTTGTTTATTGGTCCAGTGGTGAGGATTATTGTTTTCTTGACATTGAGATGTAATCTATATCGAAGGCTGTGATCTTTGATCTTCATAAGTAAATGTTTCAAGTCCTCTTCACTTTCAGCAAGCAAGGTTGTATCATCTGAATATCACAGGTTGTTAATGAATCTTCCTTCAATCCTGATGCCTCATTTTCTTCATAGAACCCAATTTCTCGTATTATTTGCTCAGCATACAGATGGAATAACTATGGTGAAAGAATACAACCCTGTCTCACGCCTTTCCATTTTAGGTAACTAATTGTCTCACACCTTTCCCAAATAGCTAGCTCTCTTTATATGAACATATTGGACTTGTCTGCAATTTATCTAGCTCTCAGTATATGGACACGTTGGACACATCTGCCATGTACCTAATTCTGTATTTGGAAATGTTGCACTACCCTGCCATGTATCTAGCTCTCTTTATATGAACATATAGGACTTTTCTGCCATTTAGCTAGCTCTCAGTATATGGGCATGTGGGACTCATCTGCCAAGTAGCTAGTACACTGTATTTGGACATGTTGGACTACTCTGCCCTATAGCTATCAGTATATTGACATTTTGGACTCATCTGCCATGTATGTAGCTCTCAGTACATAGATATGTTGGAATGATCTGTCAAGTAGGTAGCTATCTGTATATGAACATATTGGACTCATCTGCCATGTATGTATCTCTCAGTATAAGGGCATGTTGGACTCATCTGTCATGTAGCTAGTAACCTGTATATGGACATGTTGCACTAGTCTGCCATGTCGCTAGCTCTCAGTATATAGACAAGTTGGACTCCACTGCTTGTAGCTAGAACTCTATATATGGAAATGTTGCACTACCCTAACATATAGTTATCTTTTTGTATATAGACATGCTGGACTCATTTACCTTTTAGCTAGAGCTCTGTATATGGAAATGGTGCACAACCCTGCCATGTAGCTAGCTCTCTGTATATGGACATTTTGGACTCGTTTGCCATGTTGCCCACTTTCTGTACATGGATATGTTGGACTGATCTGCCAAGTATATAGCTCTCTGTATATGAACATATTAGAATTGTCTGCCAGGTATTTTGCTCTCAGTATATGGCTACGTTGAACACATCTGCCATGTAACTAGAATTCTGTATATGGAAATGTTGCACTACCCTTCCATGTTGTTAGCTTTTTGTATATAGACAAGTTGGACTCATCTACCTTGTAGCTGGAAGTCTCTATATGGAAATGTTGCACTACCCTGCCATTTAGCTAGCTAAAAGTATATGGACACGTTGGACACATCTGACATGTAGGAATATGTTGGACTGATCTGCCAAGTAAGTAGTACTCTGTATATGAACATATTAGACATGTCAGCCATGTAGCTAGTTCACAGTATATGGACTTGTTGGACACATCTGCCATGTAGCTAGAACTCTGTATGTGGAAATGTTGCATTACTCTGCAATGAAGCTAGCTGTCTGTATATAAGCAAGTTGGACTAATCTGCCTTGTAGCTAGAACTCTGTATATTGATATGATGCACTACACTGCCATGTAGCTAGCTCTCTGTATATGGACATTTTGGACTCATCTGACATGTAGCTAGCTCTCTGTGCATGGATATTTTCAACTGACCTGCCATGTAGCCAGCTCACACTATATGGATATGTTGGACACATATGTCATGAAGCTAGAACTCTGTACATGGAAATGTTGCTCTACTCTGCCATGTAGTTAGCTATCTGTATATAGACAAGTTGGACTCATCTGCCTTGTAGCTACAAATCTGTGTATGGAAATGCTGCTCTACACTGACATGTAGCTAGCTCTCTGTACATGGATATTTTGGACTCATCTGACATGTAGCTAGCTCTCTGTACATGGTTATGTTGGACTGATCTGCCAAGTAGGTAGCTCTCTGAATATGTACATATTGGATTTGTCTGCCATGTAGCTAGCTCTCAGTATACGGACACATTGGAAACATCTGCCATGTAGCTAGAACTCTGTATATAGAAATGTTTCACTACTCTACTATGTAGCTAGCTCTCTGTATATAGACAAGTTGGACTCATCTACCTTGTAGCTAGAACTCTGTATATGAAATTTTGCCCTACCCTGCCATGCAGATAGCTCTCTGTATATGGACATTTTGGTCTCGTGTGTTATGTAGCTAGCTCTTTGTATATGGATATGTTGAACAAATCAGCCAAGTAGGTAGCTCTCTGTATATTAACATATTGGACTTGTCTTCAATGTAGGTATATCTCAGTATCTGGACACTTTGGACAAATCTGCCATGTAGCTAGAATTCTGTATAAGGAAATATTGCACTATCCTGCCATGTATCTAGTTCTCTGTATATGAACATATAGGACTTGTCTGCCATGTAGCTAACTCTCAGTATATGGACATGTTGGACATATCTACCATGTAGCTAGAACTCTTTATATGGACATGTAAGACTACTCTGCTATGTAGCTAGCTATCAGTATGTGGACATTTTGGACTCATCTGTCATGTAGGTAGCTCTCAGTACATGGATATGCTGGACTGATCTGCCAAGTAGGTAGTTCTGTGTACATGAACATATTGGACTCATTTTCCATGTAGTTATCTCTAAGTATAAGGGCATGTTGGACTCATCTGTCATGTAACTAGTAACCTGTATATGGACATGTTGCACTACTCTACCATGTCACTAGCTCTCTGTATATAGACAAGTTGGACTCATCTGCTTGTAGCTAGAACTCTGTATATGGAAATGTTGCACTACCCTGCCATGTCGCTATCTCTCTATATATAGACACGTGGGACTCAACTGACTTGTTGCTAGAGCTCTGTATATGGAAATGTTGCACTACTCTGCCATCGCAAGCTCTTTATATATAGAAACGTTGGACACATCTGCCTTGTAGCTAGAATTCTGTATATGGAAATGATGCACAACCCTGCCATGTAGCTAGCTCTCTGTATATGGACAATTTGGACTCGTCTGCCATGTTGTTCGCTTTCTGTACATGGATATGTTGGACTGATCTGCCAAATAGATAGCTCTTTGTATATGAACATATTGGAATTGTCTGCCATGTAGCTAGCTCTTAGTATATGGACACATTGGACACATCAGCCATATAGCTAGAACTCTGTTTGTGGACATGTTGGACTTGTCTACATGTAGCAAGCCCTCAGTATATGAACACTTTGGATTCATCTGTCATGTAGCTTGAACTCTATATATGGAAATGATGGACTACTCTGCCATGTAGCTAGCTCTCTGTACATAGATTTTGGACTCATATGACATATAGCTAGCTCTCTGTGCATGGATATTTTGAACTGATCAGCCATGTAGTTAGATCTCAGTATAAGGACACGTTTGACAAATCTGCATGCAGCTAGAACTCTGTATATGGAAATGTTGCACTACTCTGCCATGTAGCTAGCTCGCTGTATATGGACCTTTTGGACTCATCTGCCATGTCGCTAGCTCCCTGTACATGGAAATGTTGAACTAATCTGCCATGTAGGTTGCTCTCAGTATATGGACACGTTGGACACATCTGCCATGTAGCTAGAACTCTGTATATGGAAATGTTGCACAACCCTGCCATGTCGCTAGCTCTCTAAATATAGACAAGTTGGACTCATCTGCTTTGTAGCTTGAACTCTGTATATTGAAATGTTGCACTGCCCTGCCATGTAGCTACCTCTCTGTATATAGACAAGTTGGACTCATTTGCCTTGTAGCTAGAACTCTGTACAAGGATTCGTTGCACTACTCTGCCATGTAGCTACCTCTCTGTATATAGACACATTGGACTCATCTGCCTTTTAGCTAGAATTCTGAATATGGAAATGATGCACAGCCCTGCCATGTAGCTAGCTCTCTGAATATGCACACGTTGGACACATCTGTCATGTACCTACAATTCTGTATATGGAAATGTTGCACTACCCTGCCATGTAGCTAGCTCTCGGTATATGGACATGTGGGACTCATCTGCCACGTAGCTAGTACACTGTATTTGGACATGTTGGACTACTCTGCCATATAGCTAGCTCTCAGTATATGGACATTTTTGACTCATCTGCCCTGTAGGTAAGTCTTAGTACATGGATATGTTAGACTGATCTGTCAAGTAGGTAGCTCTCTGTGTGTGAACATATTGGACTCATCTGCCGTGTAGCTATGTCTCAGTGTAACGGCATTTTGGACTCATCTGTCATGTTGCTAGTACCCTGTATATGGACATGTTGCACAACTCTACCATGTAGGTAGCTCTCTGTATATAGACACGTTGGACTCATCTGTTTGTAGCTAGAACTCTGTATATGGAAATGTTGTATTACCCTACCATGTAGCTATCTCTCTGTATATAGACATGTTGGACTCATTTGCCTTGTAGTTAGAACTCTGTGTATGGAAATGTTGCACTACTATGCCATGTAGCTCACTTTCTGTATATAGTCACGTTGGACTCATCTGCCTTGTAGCTAACTCTCTGTATATGGACACATTGGACACATCTCCCATGTAGCTAGAATTCAGTATATGGAAATGTTGCACAACCCTGCCATGTATATGGACGTTTTGGACACGTTTGCCATGTTGCTCGCTTTCTGTACATGGATATGTTGGACTGATCTGCCAAGTGGATAGTTCTCGGTATATGAACATATTGGAATTGTCTGCCATGTATTTTGTTCTCAGTATATGGACACGTTGAACACATCTGCCATATACCTAGAATTCTATATATGGAAATGTTGCACTTCCCTTCCATGTTGTTAGCGCTCTGTATATATACAAGTTGGACTCATCTAACTTTTAGCTCGAACTCTCTATATGGAAATGCTGTACTATCCTGCCATGTAGGTAGCTCTCAGTATATGGTCACGTTGGACACATCTGCCATGTAGCAAGAATTCTGTACATGGTTATGTTGGACTGATCTGTCAAGTAGGCAGTACTCTATATGTGAACATATTGGACATGTCTGCCATGTAGCTAGCTCACAGTATTTGGACTCATCTGCCTTGTAGCTATAACTCTGTATATGGAAATGCTGCTCTACCCTGACATGTAGCTAGCAATCTGTATATGGACATTTTGGACTCATCTGACATGTAGTTAGCTCTCTGTGCATGGATATGTTGGACTTATCTGCCAAGTAGGTAGCTCTCTGTATATTAACATATTGGACTTGTCTTCAATTTAGCTAGCTCTCAGTATATGGACACACAGGACACATCTGCCATGTAGCTAGATCTCTGCATATGGAAATGTTTCAATATTATGCTGTGGAGGTAGCTCTTTGTATATAAACAAGTTGTAATCATCTACCTTGTAGCTAGAACTCTGTATATGGAAATGGTGCACTACCCTGAAATGCAACTATCTCTCTGGAAATGGACATTTTGGAATCGTCTACCATGTAGCTAGCTTTCTGTTCATGAATATGTTGGACTGATCTGCCAAATAGGTAGCGCTCTGTATATGAACATATTGGACTTGTCTGGCATGTAGCTAGCACTCTTTATATGGACATTTTGAACTCGTCTGCCATGAAGCTAGCTCTCTCTGCATGGATAATTTGTACTCATCTGCCATGTAGCTAGCTCTCAGTATATGGACGCGTTGGACACATCTGCATGCAGCTAGAACTTTGTACATGGAACTGTTGCAGTACCCTGCCGTGTAGCTAGCTCACAGTGTATACACAAATTTGACTCATATACCTTGTAGCTAAAACTCTGTATATGGAAATGATGCACTACCCTGCCATGTAGCTAGCTTTCTGTATATGGACCTTTTTAATCATCTGCCATGTAGCTAGCTCTCTGTACATGGACATGTAGAACTGATCTGCCATGTAGGTCACTCTCAGTATATGGGCACGTTGGACACATCTGCCATGTAGCTAGATCTTTGTATATTGAAATGCTGCTCTACCTTGTCATGTAGCTAGTTATCTGTTTATAGACACGGTGGACTCATTTACCTTGTAGCTAGAACTCTGTATATGGAAATTTTGCACTACTCTGCCTTGTTGCTAGCTCTCTCTATATAGATGCGTTGGACTCATCTGCCTTGTAGCTAGAATTCTGTATATGGAAATGATGCACAACCCTGTCATGTAACTAGCTCTCTGTATATGGACACGTTGGACACATCTGCTATGTAACTAGAACTCTGTGTAAGGAAATATTGCACTATCCTCCCATGTAGCTAGTTCTCTTTATATGAACATATAGGACTTCTCTGCCATGTAGCTAACTCTCAGTATATTGACATGTTGGACTCATCTGCCATGTAGCTAGTAAACTGTGGCCATGTTGGACTACTCTGCCATGTAGCTAGCTATCAGTATGTGGACATTTTGGACTCATCTGCCATGTAGGTAGCTCTCAGTACATGGATATGCTGGACTCATCTGTCAAGTAGGTAGCTCTCTGTGTATGAACACATTGGACTAAATTTCCATGTAGTTATATCTAAGTATAAGGGCTTGTTGGACTCATCTGCCATATAGCTAGTTCCCTGTATATGGACATGTTGGACACATCTGCAATCTAGCTAGCTCTCTGTATATGGGCATTTGGGACTCGTGTGTCATGTAGCTTGCTCTCTGTATATTAATATGTTGGACTGATCTGCCAAATAGGTAGCTTTATATATATGAACATATTGGATTTCTCTGCCATGTAGCTATCACTCAGTAATTGGACACTCTGGACTCATCTGCCACATAGCTAGTACCCTCTATATGGACATGTTGGACTACTCTGCCATGTAGCTAGCTCTCAGTATATGGACACGTGGAACACATCTGCCATGTGGCTAGAATTCTGTGTATAGAAATGTTGCACTATCCTGCCATGTAGCTAGCTCTCTGTATAAAGACAAGTTGGATTCATCAGCATTTTAGCTAGAACTCTGTATATGTTAAAGTTGCACTACCCTGCCATGTAGCTAGCTCTCTGTATATGGACATTTTGGACTCCTCTCCCATATAGCTAGCTCTCTGTACATGGATATGTTGTACTGATCTGCCAAGTACGTAGCTCTCTGCATAAGAACATACTGGAATTGTCTGTCATTTAGCTAGCTCTCAGTATATGGACATGTTGGGCTTATCTGCCATGTAGCTAGTACCCTGTATATGGTCATGTTGGACAACTCTGCCATGTAGCTTGATCTCTTTATATGGACACATTGGACTACTCTGCCATGTAGCTAGCTCTCTGTATATTGACATTTTGGACACATCTGCCATGTAGCTAGCTCTCTGTACATGGATATGTTGGACTGGTCTGCCAAGTAGGTAGCTCTCTGTATATGAACATATTGGACTTGTCT
>NW_006408916.1:387728-388474 GCF_000296735.1 Chrysochloris asiatica
GTATATAGATAAGTTGGACTCTTCTACCTTGTAGCTAGTACTCTGTATGTGGACATGTTGTACTACTCTGCCATGTAGGTAGCTCTCTGTATATGGATATGTTGGAGTGATCTGCCAAGTAGGTAGGTCTCTGAATATGTACATATTGGAATTGTCTGCTATTTAGGTAGCTCTCAGTATAGGGACATTTTGAAAATATCTGCAATGTAGATAGCAGTCTGTAAAAGGAAATGTTGGATACATCTGCTATGCAGCTAGACGTCTGTATATGGAAATGTTGCAGTACCATTCCATGTAGTTAGCTCTCTGTAAATAGACAAGTTAGACTCATCTGTCTTGTAGCTAGAACTCTGTATATGGAAATAGGGCACTACCCTGCCATGTACCTTGCTTTCTGTATATGGACTTTTTGGACACAACTGCCATGTAGCTAGCTTGCTGTACATTGATATTTGGACTGATCTGCCAATTAGGTAGTTTTCTGTATGTGAACATATTGGACTTGTCTGCCATGTAGCTACCTCTCAGTATATGGAAACCTTGGAATCATCTGCCATATAGATAGACACTGTATATGGAAATGCTGCAATACACTGCCATGTAGCTAGCTCTCTTTATATGGACATTTTGGATTCATCTAACATGTAACTATCTCTATGTACATGGATATGTTGGACTGATCTGCCAAGTAGGTAGCTCTCTGTATATGAACATATTGGACTTGTCTGCCATGTAGCTAGCTCTCA
>NW_006408916.1:388906-391260 GCF_000296735.1 Chrysochloris asiatica
AGCTCTCTGTATATGAACATATTGGACTTGTCTACTATTTAGCTAGCTCTCAGTATATGGACACGTTGAAAACATCTGCAATGTAGCTAGCACTCTGTATATAGATACGTTGGACACATCTGCCATGTAGCTAAAACCCTGTATATGGAAAAATGGCAGTATCCTGCCATGTAGCTAGCTCCTTGTATATGGACATTTTGGACACAACTGCCATGTAGCTAGATTGCTGTACATGGATATTAGGACTGATCTGTCAAGAAGGTAGCTCTTTGTATGTGAACATATTGGACTTGTGTGCCATGTAGCTATCTCTAAGTATATAGACACCTTGGAATCATCTGCCATGTAGCTAGACTCTATATGGAATTGCTGCAATACACAGCCATGTAGCTAGCTCTCTTTATATGGAAATTTTGGACTCGTCTAACATGTAGGTAGCTCTATGTTCAAGGATATGTTGGCCTGATCTGCCAAGTAGGTAGCTCTCTGTATATGAACATATTGGACTTGTCTATCATGTAGCTAGCTCTCAGTATATGGACATGTTGGACAAATCTGCCATGTATCTAGTACCCTGTATATGGACATATTGGACTACTCTGCCATGTAGCTAGCTCTCAGTGTATGGACATCTTGGACACATCTGTCATGTATCTAGAACTCTGTATTTGGAAATGTTGCACTACTCTGCCATATAGCTACCTTTCTGTATATACACAAGTTGGACTCATCTGCCTTGTAGCTAGAACTCTGTTTATGGAAATGATGCACTACATTTTCAAGAAGATAATTCTCTGTATATGATCATACTGGAAATGTCTGGCTATAGCTAGCTCTCAGTATATGGATGTATTGGCCTCTTCCTCCATGTAGCTAGGACCTTCTATATGGACATGTTAGACTACTCTGCCATGTAGCTAGCTCCGAGTATATGGACATGTTGGACACGTCTGCCATGTAGCTAGAACTCTATATATGGGCATATTGGACTACTCTGCCATGTAGCTTGCTCTCTGTATATGAACATATTGGACTTGTCTGTCATGCAGCTAGCTCTAAGGATATGGACACGTTGGGCATATCTGCCATGTAGCTAGAACTCTTTATATGGAAATGTTGCACTACTCTATCATGTAGTTACCTCTCTGCATATAGACAAGATGGATTAATCTGCCTTATTGCTAGAACTTTGTATATGGAAATGTTACACTACCCTGCCATGTAGCTAGCTCTCTGTACATTAATATGTTGGATTGATCTGCCAAGTAGGTAGGTCTTTGTATATTAACATATTAGACTTGTCTGCCAAGATGCTAGCTCTCAGTATATGGACATTTTGGACTCATTAGCAAGGGAGGTAGTCCTCTGTATATACACATGATGTATTAATTTACCATGTAGTTAACTCTAGTATAGGGACACATTTGAGACATCTGCCATGTAGCTAGAACTCGGTATATGGAAATGTTGCACTACCCTGCCAATTAGCTAGCTTTCTGTACTTGAACATATTGGACTTGTCTGCCATTTAGCTAAATCTAAGGATGTGGACACGTTGGACACATCTGCCATGCATCTAGAACTCTGTAGAGGTAAATATTGCACTACTCTGCCATGTAGCTAGCTATCTGTATATAGACAAGTTGAACTCATCTGCCTTGCATCTAGAACTCTGTATATAGAAATGTTGCACTACCCGGTCATTGAGCTAGCTATGTGTATCTAGATATCTTGGACTCATCTGTCCTGTATCTAGAACTCTGTATATGGAAATATTCACAACACTGCCATGTAGCTAGATGTCTCTATATGAACATTTTGGGCTTGTCTGCCATGTAGCTAGTTCTCTCTATATGGAAATGTTGGGCTACTCTGCCATGTAGCTAGCTCTCAGTATATGGACATGTTGGACACATCTGCGATGTAGCTAGAACTCTATATATGGACATGTTGAACTACTCTTCAGTGTACCTAGGTCTCAATATATGAACACTTAGTACTTGTCTGCCTTGTAGCTAGAACTATTTATAGGGAAATGATATACTACCTTGCCATGTAGCTAGCTCTCTGAATATGGACATTTTGCATTAGTCTGACATGTAGCTAGCTCTCTGTACATGTATTTGTTAGACTGATCTCCCATGCAGCTAGAACTGTGTATATGAACATTTTGGACTACTCTGCCATGTAGTTAGCTTTCAGTATATGAACACTTTGGTCTCATCTGCCATGTAGCTTGAACTCTGTATATGGAAATGCTGCACTACTCCGCCATGTAGCTAGCTTTCTGTATGTGGACATTTTGGAAATATCTGACATTAAGTTAACTCTCTGAGCAGGGGTATTTTGGACTG
>NW_006408916.1:391997-394152 GCF_000296735.1 Chrysochloris asiatica
GACACATCTGCCATGTTGTTAGAACTCTGTATATGGAAATGTTGCTCTACCCTGCCACATACTTAGCTCTCTGTATATAGACAAATTGAACTCATCTGCCTTGTAGCTAGAACTCTATATATGGAAATGTTGAACTGCCCTGCCATTAAGCTCACTCTCTGTATATGAACATATTGGACTTGTCTGCCCTGTAGCTATCTCTCAGTATATAGACATATTGGACTCATTCACCAGGGAGCTAG
Source organism: Chrysochloris asiatica (assembly GCF_000296735.1). Taxonomy (NCBI): domain Eukaryota; kingdom Metazoa; phylum Chordata; class Mammalia; order Afrosoricida; family Chrysochloridae; genus Chrysochloris; species Chrysochloris asiatica. The sequence continues at coordinate 392,240 of NW_006408916.1, forward strand.
TCCTCTATATATACACATGTTGGACTTATTTACTATATAGTTAACTCTCAGTATATGGACATGTTGGTCTCATCTCCCATGTAGCTAGAATCCTGTAAACGAACAGGTAGGACTACTCTGCCATGTAGCTAGCTCTCAGTATATGGACACGTTGGACACATTTGCCATTTAGTTAGAACTTTGTATATGGAAATGTTTCACTACACTGCTATGTAGCTAGCTCTCTATATCTGGACATTTTGGACTCGTCTGCCATGTAGCTAGCTTTCTATACATGGATATGTTGGAATGATGTGCCTTGTAGGTATCTCTCTGTATATGAACATATTGGACTTGTCTGCCATGTACCTAGCTCTCATTATATTGACACGTTTGACACATCTGCCATGGAGCTAGAACTCTGTATATGAAAATGTTGCACCACTCTGCCACGTAGCTAGCTCTCTGTATGTAGACAAGTTGGACTCATCTTCCTTGTAGCTAGAACTCTGTGTATGAAAATGATGCATTACTCTGCCATGTATCTAGCCCTCTGTATATGTATATGTTGGACTGAGCTGTCAAGAAGGCAGCTTTCTGTATATGAATATACTGTACTTGTCTGCCATGTAGTTAACTCTCAGTATAATGACACGTTTGACACATCTGCCATGGAACTAGAACTCGGTACATGGAAATGTTACACTACCCTGCCATGTAGTTAACTCTCTGTATATAAACATTTTGGACTTGTCTGCCATGTAGCTAGCTCTCAGTATATGGCCACGTTGGACACATCTGCCATGTAGCTAGAACTGTTTATATGGACATGTTGGACTACTCTGCCATGTAACTAGTTCTCAGTATATGAACATTTTGGACTCTTCTGCCATGTAGTTTGAACTCTGTATATGGAAATGTAGCACTACTGTGCAATGTAGCTAGCTCTCTGTATATAGACAAGTTGGACTCATCTGCCTTGTAGTTAGAACTCTGTAAATGGACATGTTGCACTACATTGCCATGTAGCTAGCTCTCTACATTATATGGAGATGTTGCACTCATTTGTCAGGTAGTTTATAGCCTGTATAAGGGCATGTTGGATTACTCTGCCATGTAGCTAGCTCTCTGTGCATGGATATTTTGGACTGATCTGCCCTGTAGCTAACTCTCAATATATGGATATGTAGAAATGGTCTGCCAAGTAGGTATCTCTCTAAATATGAACATATTGGACTTGTATGCCATGTAGCTGGCACTCAGTATATAGACAACTTGGACACATCTACCATGAAGCTAGAACTCTGTATATGAAAATGTTGCACTATACTGCCATTTATTTAGCTCTCTGTACATAGACAAGTTGAACTCATCTGCCTTATAGTTAGTACTCTGTAAACTGAAATGTTACACTACCCTGCCACGTAGCTAGCTTTCTGTACATGGAAATTTTGGACTTGTCTACCATGTAGCTAGCTCTCTGTACATGAATATGTTGGACTGATCTGCAAAGTAGGTAGCTCTCTGTATATGAACATATTGGACATGTCTGACATGTAGCTAGCTCCCTGTATATGGACATGTTGTACTCCTCTTTCATGTAGCTGGTAACCAGTATATGGACATGTTGGACTATTCTGTCATGTAGCTAGTTCTCAGTATATATACACTTTAGAAACATCTGCCATGTAGCTAGAACTCTGTATATGGAAATGTTGCACTACTCTGCCACTATAATCTTGATTGTATCTTGATTATATCTTATATGTATTTTGATCATATCAGGATTGATAGGATTATATCAGGATTCATAGGATTAGGAGAGAACATCTTGATTGTATCTTGATTATAACTTATATGTATCTTGATTATATCAGGATTGTATCAAGATTGACATTGAAATTTAAAGAGACAGTATAGACATAAAACCAAAC
>NW_006408916.1:406195-420634 GCF_000296735.1 Chrysochloris asiatica
TTGCCCTTATATGTGAACTTACTGTTTTCTTTGGGTGCTTTCAGAAGCATCTCCTTGTCTTTGAGTTTGGAAAGCTTGACTATGATATGTCTTGGTGATTTTTCTCTTGGGCTCTGCTCTTCTTGGAGTCCGTTGTCCTTCTTGTACGTTAATTTTTTCGCTTTTCAGGATGTTGGAAAAATTCTCTTCCAGAAGTTCTTCAACTATTTCGTCAGTGAACTTGTGTGATTCTTCTTGCTCAGGAAGGCCAATGATTCTTAAATTATTCCTCGTCATGTTGTCCAGCATGAATCTTATATCATCTTCAGATTTTTTTATCCTTTTTTGTGTTTGTTCTTCTATCTTTGAGATATTGAAAGACCTGTCTTCCAGCTCACTGATTCTTCCTTCCATCTCGTCTATTCTATTCCTTAGTCCTTCCAGAGTGTTTTCTATTTCTGCCACTTTGTTATTGATTATTTGGTTCTCTTTCTGTAGGTTTTGTATTGCTTGCAATGCTGTGTCTACCTTGTTTGATTGTTCTTGTTGCACTTTCCTGGCTTCTTCCTTATTTTTCTCAACTCCCTTATAGAGTGTTTTGAGGCATTTCATAATCATTTTTATGAATTCTTTCTCAGGCATTTCCAGGGCCTGCCCTCCTTCCATAATGGATTCCAGGTCTACTTCTGGGTCATTTGTCTCAGGTATTTTATAATTTTCTGGACATGTGCTGATATGTTCATCTGTTTTTGCTTCTTGGGCATGTTTACTGTTTATCTGTGGGCCTAACACTTAAGTGATTATGTATTTTGGTACTTTTTTATGCTTGATGATTGTTTCCAGGGAGAGGTGATCAGGGTGTGGTCTTCTCTTTCCCCCCTTCTTATTGCTTAACTCGGGGGGACTTTCACAGGCATTGTCTGTTTCCCTGGTGTATGTCTGCTGGTACTGGTTCTTGCCTGGGTTCTGGTGTTTTATAAGGTGTGATTACAGCTTGACTTTTTGGCTGTGGTTGCTGACTTTTCTTGTATAATACAGGGAGACAAAGTGTCTTCCAAAAACAAAAAGGAGGTTATGCAACCGCCAAACAACTGAAGTTGGGTAAAATCAAAAACCAAATCGGGTTCAGAAGGAAAAACAAAAATGAGAGAAAGAGGGAAGCAAAATTTTTATGTAAAAAAATAAAGGAAAGAAAAAAATGTATATCTATATAGAATAAAATTTAAAAAGGTGCTAATAATAAAGGTAAAGTAATATAAAATGGGGGGAAATGTAGCTAGCTTTCTGAACATGGATATGTTAGACTGATCTGCCAAGTACGTAGCTCTCTGTACATGAACATATTGGACTTGTTTGCCATGTAACTAGCTCCCTGTATATGGACATGTTGGACTCGTCTGCCATGTAGCTGGTAGCCTGTATATGGACATGTTGGACTACTCTGCCATGTAGCTAGCTCTCAGTATATGCACACATTAGACACATCTGGACTACTCTGCCATTTAGCTAGCTCTCAGTATATGGGTATGGTGGACTCATCTGCTAGTACCATGTATATGCACATGTTGCACTACTCTGCCATGTAGTTACCTCTCTGTAAATAGACAAGTTGAACTCATCTATCTTGTAGCTAGAACTCTGTATACTGAAATGTACCTGTACCCTGCCAAGTAGCAAGTTCTCTGTATATAGACAAGTTGGACTTATCTGCCTTATAGCTAGAACTCTGTATATGGAAATGTTGCACTACCCTGCCATGTAGCTAGCTCTCTCTATATGAACATTTTGGACTCGTCTGCCATGTAGCTCACTCTCTGTACATCGATATGTTGGACTGATCTGGCAAATAGGTACCTCTCTGTATATGAACATTTTGGACTTGTCTGCCATGTAGCTAGCTCTCCATATATGTACATGTTGGACTCATCTACCATGTAGCTAGTACCCTGTATATGGACATTTTGGACTACTCTGAGTTTTAGCTAGGTCTCAGTATATGAACAAGTTGCACTCATCTGCATTGTAGCTAGAACTCTCTATATGGAAATATAGCACTACCCTGCCATGTAGCTAGTTCTCTGTATATAGTCAAGTTGGATTCATCTCCCATGTAGCTTGTACCCTGTATATGGACATGTTCCACTACTGTGTTATGTAGGTAGCTCTCAGTATATGGACACATTGGACACATCTGCCATGTAGCTTTAACTCTGTATATGTACATTTTGGATTCGTCTGACATGTAGTAAGCTCTTTGTGTATGGAAATTTTGGACTGATCTGCCATGTAGGTAGATCTCAATATATGGACACATTGGACACATCCGCCATGGAGCTAGAACTCGGTATATGGAAATGATTCAGTACTTTGCCATGTAGCTAGCTCTCAGTATATGGACAAGTTGGACTTACCTGCCATGTAGATAGAACACTGTATATGGAAATGTTGCACTACTCTTTCATGTAGCTTGCTCTTTGTATATAGACAAGTTGGACTCATCTGCCTTGTAGCTAGTACCCTGTATATGGACATGTTGAACTACTCTTCTATGTAACTAGCTCTCAGTATATGGACATGTTGGACTCCTCTGAAATGTAGCTAGTACACAGTATATGGACATTTGAACTACCCTGGTATTGAACTAGCTCTCAGTATATGGACACTTTGGACACATCTGCCATATAACTAGAATTCTGTATACGGGAATGTTGCCCTACTATGCCATGTAGCCAGTACTCTGTATATAGACAAGTTGGACTCATCTGCCTTGTAGCTAGAATTCTGTATACGGGAATGTTGCCCTACTATGCCATGTAGCCAGTACTCTGTATATAGACAAGTTGGACTCATCTTCCTTGTAGCTAGGACTCTGTATATGGAAATGTTCCACTACTCTGTCATGTGGCTCACTCTCTGTATATGAACATATTGGAATTGTCTGCCAAGTAGCTCACTCTCAGTATATGGACATGTTGGACTCATTTGCCATGTAGCTAGCTCTCTGTATATGAACATTTTGGACTCGTCTGCAATCTAGCTAGCTCTATGTACATGGATATGTTGAACTGATCTGCCACTTAGGTAGTTTTCTGTATATGAACGTATTGGATTTGTCTAATATTTAAGTAGAACTTTGTATATGGAAATGTGGCACTACCCTGCCATGTAGATAGGTCTCAGTATAAGAACATATTGGACTTGTCTGCCATGTATTTAGTACTCTTTATATGGACATGGTGGACTACTCTGTCATGTAGGTAGATCTCAGTATATGAACACTTTGGACTCATCTGCCATGTGGCTTGAAGAGTGTATATGGAAGTGATGCACTACTCTGCCATGTAGCTAGCTCTAAGTATATGGACAAATTGGACTCGTCTGCCTTATAGTTATTACCCTGTATATGGATTTGTTGGACTACTCTGCCATGTAGCTAGCTCTCTCTATATGGACATTTGATCTCGATTGCCAGGTAGCTAGCTCTCTGTACATGGATATGTTGCACTGATCTGCCAAGTAGGTAGCTTTCTGTATATGGACATATTGGACTTGTCTGCCATGTAGCTAGCTCTCAGTATATGGGCATGTTGGACTCCTCTGACATGTAGTTAGTATCCTGTATATGGACATGTTGGACAATTCTGCCATGTAGCTAGCTGTTTGTATATGGACATTTTGGACTCGTCTGCCATGTAGCTAACTCTCAGTATAGGGACACGTTGGACACATCTGCCATGTAGCTATAAATCTGTATATGGAAATGTTGCCCTGTTCTCTCATGTAGCCAGCTTTCTGTATAGAGACAAGTTGGACTCATCTGCCTTGTAGCTAGATCTCTGTATATCGAAATGTTGCACTACTCTGACATGTAGCCGACTCTCTGTATATGAACATATTGGACTTGTCTGCCATGTAATTAGTTCTCTGTATATGAACATATTGAACTTGTCTGCCATGTAGTTAGCTCTCAGTATATGGACATGTTGGACTCATCTGTCATGAAGCTAGTACACTGTTTATGGACATGTTGCACTACTCTTCCATGTAGATTGTTCTAAGTATATGAACACATTGGAATAATCTGCTATGTAACTTGAACTGTGTATATGGGAATGATGCACTACTCTTCCATGTAGCTAGCTCTCAGTATATAGACAAGTTGGACTAATCTGCCTTGTAGCTAGAACTCTGTATATGGAAATGTTGCACTGCCCTGCCATATAGCTTGCTCTCTGTATATGGACATTTTGGTTTTCTCTGTCATGTAGCTAGCTCTCTATACATGTATATGTTGGACTGATCTGCCAAGTAGGTAGCTCTCCGTACATGAACATATTGGACTGGACTGAAATGTGGCAAGCTCTCAGTACATGGGCATGTTGAACTAATCTGCCATGTAGCTAGATCCTATATATGGACATGTTGGACAACTCAGCCATGTAGATAGCTCTCATTATAAGGACACGTTGGACACATCTGCCATGTAGCTAGCTCTCTATACATGGATATGTTGGACTGATCTATCAAGGAGGTAGCTCTCTGTATATGAAAATATTGGACTTGTCTGCCATGTAGCTAGCTCTCAGTATAGGGACACGATGGACCCATTTACCATGTAGCTAGAACTCTGTATATGGACATGTTGCACTACTCTGCCATGTAGCCATCTCTCTGTATATAGACAAGATGTAATCATCTGCCTTGTAGCTAGAACTCTCTATATGGAAATGTTGTACTACTCTGCCTTGTAGTTATGTCTTTGTATATGAACATATTGGACTTGTCTGCCATGTACCTATCTCTCAGTATATGGACATGTTGGCTCATCTGCCATGGAGCTAGTACCCTGTATATGGACATGTTGCACTACTCTGCCATGTAGATAGCTCTAAGGATATGAACACTTTGGATTTATCTGTCATGTGGCTTGAACTGTGTATATGAAAATGATGTACTACTCTGCCGTGTAACTAGATCTCTGTATATAGACAAGTTAGACTCATCTGCTTTGTAGCTATGCCCCTGTATATGAACATTTTGGACTACTCGGCATATAGCTAGCTCTCAGTATACGGAGAAGTTGGACTAATCTGCCTTGAAGCTAGTGCCCTGTATATGGACATGTTGGACTACTCTACCATGTAGTTAACTCTCTGTATATGGACATTTTGGACTCGTCTGCCATATAGCTAATTATCTGTATATGGATATGATGGACTGATCTGGCAAGTAGGTAGTTTTCTGTATATGAACATATTGGACTTGTCTGCCATGTAGCTAGCTCTAAGTACATGGACATGTTGGGCTCATCTGACATGTAGCTAGTACCCTGTATATTGACATGTTGAACTACTCTGCTATGTAGCTAGCTCTCATTACATGGACACATTGGACACATCTGCCATGTAGCAAGAACTATGTATATGGAAATGTTGCCCTCCTCTGCCATTAACTCAGCTCTCTATATATAGACAAGTTGGACTCATCTTCCTTGTAGCTAGAAGTCTGTATATGGAAATGTTGCACTACACTACCATGTGGCTAGCTTTCTGTATATGAACATTTTGGACTTGTCTGCCATGTAGCAAGTTCTCTGTAAATGGATATGTTGGACTAATCTGCCAGGTAGGTAGCTTTCTATATGTGAACATATTGAACTTGTCTGCTATGTAGATAGCTTTCAGTATGGACACGTTGGACACATCAGCCATGTAGCTAGAACTCTGTATATGGAAATGTTGCTCTACTGTGCCATGTAACTAGTCCTCGGTACATAGACAAGTTGGACTCATCTGCCTTGTAGCTAGAACTCTGCATATGGAAATGTTGCACTACCATGCCATAAAGCTAGCTCTCTGTATGTGGACATGTTTGTTCTCATCTGACATGTAGCCAGATATCTGTACATGAATATGTTGGACTGATCTGCCTAGTAGGTAGCTCTCTGTATATGAACATACTGGACTTTTCTGCCATGTTGCTAGTACTTTTTATACGGACATGTTGGAGTACTCTGCCATGTAACTGTCTTTCATTATATGAACACTTTGGATTCATCTGCCAAGTAGCTTGAACTGTGTATATGAATACGTTGCATTACTCTGCCAAGTAGCTAGCTTTCTGTATATAGACAAGTTGGACACATCTGCCTTGTTGCTAGTACCCTGTATACGGACATATTGGACTACTCTGCCATATAGCTACTCTCTGTATATGGACATTGTGGACTCGTCTGCCATGTATAAAGCTCACTGTACATGAATATGTTGGAGTTATCTGTCATGGAGGTAGCTCTAGAAAAATGAACATAGTGGACTTGTCTGCCATGTAACTAGCTCTCAGTATATGGACACGTTGGACACATCTGCCTTGTAGCTAGTACTCTGTATATGGAAATGTTGCACTACACTGCCATGTAGCTAGCTCTCTGTATATGAACATATTGGACTTTTCTGCCATGTAGCTAGCTCTCAGTATATGGACATGTTAGACTCATCTGACATGTAGCTAGTGCAATGCATATGGACATGTTGAACTACTATGTTATGTATCTAGCTCTCAGTATATGGACACGTTGGACACATCTGCCATGTAGCTAGAACTCCGTATACGAAAATGTTGCTCTACTCTGCCATGAAGCCAGCTTTCTGTATATAGACAAGTTGGACTCATCTGTCTTGTAGCTAGAACTCTGTATATGGAAATGTTGCAGTATACTGCCATGTAGCTACCTCTCTGTATATGGACACGTTGGACTCATCTGCCATGAAGCTAGTACCCTGTATATGGAAATGTTGCATTAAACTGCCATGTTGCTAGCTCTCTGTATATAGAGAAGTTGGACTCATCTTCCTTGAAGGTAGAACTCCATATATGAAAATTTTGCACTACCCTGTCATGTATCTAGTTCTCTGTATATAGACAAGTTGGATACATCTGCCTTGTAGCTAGAACTCTGTATATTCAAATGTTGGACTACTCTGCCATGTAGTTAGCTCTCTGTAAATAGACAAGTTGGATTTATGTGCCTTGTAGTTAGAACTCTGTGTATGGAAGTGTTGCACTGCCCTGCAATGAAGCTAGCTCTCTGTATATGTACATTTTGGACACATCTGACATGTAGCTTGCTCTCTGTGCATGGATATTTAGGACTGATATGCCATGTAGATAGCTCTCATTGTATGGACACGTAGCAAACATCTGCCATGTAGCTAAAAATCTGTATATGAAAATGTTGCACTACCCTGCCATGTAGCTAGCTCTCTGTATATGAACATATTGAACACACCTGCCATGTAGGTAGTACTCTTTATATGGCCATGTTGGACTACTCAACCATGTAGCTAGCTCTCAGTATATGAACTCTTGGGCTAATATGCCATGTATCTTGAACTCTATATATGGAAATGATGCACTATTCTGCCATGTAGCTAGCTCTATGTATATGGACATTTTGGACTCGTCTGACATGTAGCTAGGTCTCTGTGCATGGATATGTAGGACTGATCAGCCATGTAGCTAACTCTCAGTATATTGACACGTTGGACACATCTGACAAGTAGTTAGAATTCTGTATGTGGAAATGTTGCACTATCCTGTCATGTAGCTAGCTCACTGTATATGGACATTTTGGACACATCTGACATTTAGCTAGCTCTCTGAACATTGGTATTTAGGACTGTTCTGCCATGAAGGTAGCTCTCAGTATATAGTAAAGTTCAACTCATCTGCTTTGTGGCTAGAACTCTGTATATGGAAATGTTGCATTACCCGGCCATGTAGCTAGTTCCCTGTATAAAGAAAAGTTGGACTCATCTCCCTTGTATCTTGAACTCTTTATATGGAAGTGTTCCACTACCCTGGCATGTACCTTGCTCTCTGTATATAGACAAGTTGGACTCATCTGCCTTGTAGTAGAACTTTGTATGTGGAAATGTTGTAATTCTCTGCCATATAGATAGTTCTCTGTATATGGATGTTTTGAACTCGTCTGCCATGTAGCTAGCTCTCTGTATATGAATATGTTGGATAGATTTTCCAAGTAGGTAGCTCTCTGCATATGATCATATTGGACATGTCTGTCATGTAGCTGCTCTCAATATATGGAAACGTTGGATACATCTGCCATGTACCTATTTTTATTTATATGGACATGTTGGACTACTCTGCCATGTAGCTAGCTCTCCGTATATGAACACTTTGGACTCAACTGCCATGTAGTTTGAACTCTGTATATGGACATTTTGGAATCATCTGACTTGTAGCTAGTTTCTGTGCATGGATATTTTTTGGACTGATCTGCCATGTAGGTAGCTCTCAGTATATAGTAAAGTTGGACTCATCTGCCTTGTGTCTAGAACTCTTTATATGGAAATGTTGCACAACCCTGTCATGTAGCTAGCACTCTGTATATGGACATTTGGACTTGTCTGCCTTGGAAATAAAACTACATGGCAGATGTGTACAATGTGTCCATACACTGAGGGCTAGATATATGGCAGAGAAGTCCAACAAGTCCATATACAAGGTACTAGCTACATGGCAGATGCGTCCAACTTGTCTATATATTGAGAGCTACCTATATAGCAGACAAGTCCAATATGTTCATATCCAGTGAACTACCTACTTGGTAGTTCAGTTCAACATATCCATGTACAGAGAGCTAATTACATGGCAGACAAGTCCAAAATGTCCATATACAGAGAGCTAGCTGCATGGCAGGAAAGTGCAACATTTCCATATATATAGTTCTAGCTACAAGCCACATGAATCCAACTTGTCTATATAAAGAGAGCTAGCTCCATGGCAGAGTATATAACATTTCCATATACAGAGTTCTAGCTATATGGTAAATGTGTCCAATGTGTCCATATCCTGAGAGCTAGCTACATGGCAGAATAGTGCAACATGCCCATATACAAGGTCCTACCTACATGGCAGAAGAGTACTACATGTCCATATACTGAGAGCTCGTTACATGTCAGACAAGTCCAATATGTTCATATAGAGAGAGCTAGCTACATGGTAGGGTAGTGCAACATTTCCATATACAGATTTCTAGCTACAAGACAAATGATTCCAACTTGACTACATACTGAGAGCTAGCTACTTGGCAGTCCAGTCCAATATGTTCATATATAGAGAGCTACCTACTTTGTAGAACAGCCCAACATATCCATGTACAGATAGCTAGCTACATGGCAGACGTGTCCAAAACGTCCATACACTGAGAGCTACCTAAATGGAATATCAGTCAAAATACTCATATACAAAGAGCAAGCTACATGGCAGACAAGATCAATATGTTCATATACAGAGACCTAGCTACATGGCAGGGTATTGCAACATTTCAATATTCAGATTTCTAACTACAAGGCAGAAACTTCCAAATTGTCAATATACTGAGAGTTAGCTACATGGCAGAGTAGTCCAATATGTCCATATACAAGGTACTAGCTACATGGCAGTAGAGTCCATCTTGTCCTTATAATGAGAGCTAGCTACATCCAGACAAGTCCAAAAGGTTCATATCCAGAGAGATATCTACTTGGCAGATCAGTACAACATATCCATGTACAGAGAGCTAGCAACATGGCAGATGAGTTCAAAATGCCCATATACAGAGAGATACCTCCACAGCTGGGTAGTGCAAAATTTCCATATACAGAGTTCTAGCTACAATGCAGAAGAGTCCAACTTGTCTCTTTACAGAGAGCTAGCTACATGGCAGGATAGTGCAACATTTCCATATACAGAGTTCTAGCTACAAGGCAGATGAATCCAATTTATCTATGCACAGAGAGCAAGCTACATGGCAGGGTAGTCCAACATTTCCATATACAGAGCTCTAGCTCCAAGGTAGATGAGTCCAATTTGTCTATATACAGAGAGCCAGCTATATGTCAGCGTAGTGCAACATGTCCACACACAAGGTACTAACTAAGTGACAGATGAATCGAACATGTCCATATACAGAGAGCTAAGTACATGGCAGACAAGTCCAATATGTTCATAGAGAGACAGTTAGTTACATGGCAGTGAAGTGCAACATTTCCATATACAGTGTTCTAGGTACATAACAGATTTGTCCAAAATGTCCATATACAGAGAGTCAGCTACATTTCATAGTAGTCCAAAATGTCCATATAGACACTAACTACAAGCCTGATGAGTCCAACTTGTCTATATACAGAGAGCTAGCAACAGGGCAGAGTAGTGCATCATTTCCATACACAGGGTTCAAGCTACATGGCAGATAAATCCAAAGTGTTCATATTCTGAAAACTACCTACATGGCAGAGTAGTGCCACATGTCTATATACATGGTACTAGCTACATTGCAGACAAGTCCAATATTTTCATATAAGAGAGCTAGCTACATGGTAGTGTAGTGTAACATTTCCATATACAGGGTTCTACCTACATGTCAGATGAGTACAATATGTTCATATACAGAGAATGACCTACTTGGCAGATCAGTCCAACATATCCATGTACAGAGAGCTAGCTACATGGCAGACGAATCCAAAATGTCTATATACAAAAAGCTAGCTACATGGCAGAGTTGTGCAACATTTTCATATACAGAGTTCTGGCTACATGTCATATGTGTCCAACGTGTCCATATACAGAGAGCTGCCTACATGGCAGATCAGTCCAAAATATCCATGTACAAAGAGGTAGCTACATGGCAAACGAGTCCAAAATGTCCATATACAGAGAGCCAGCTAGCTAGCTGGATACTGCAATATTTACATATACAGAGTTCTAGCTACAAGGCAGATGAGTCCAACTTGTCTATATACAGAGAGCGAGCTACATGGCAGAGTAGTGCAACATTTCGATATACAGAGTTCTAGCTACATTACGGATGTGTCCAATGTGTATATATACCGAGAGCTAGCTACATGGCAAATAAGTAAAAAATGTCCATATACAGAGAGTTGGCTACCTGGCTGGGTAGTGCAACATTTCCATATACAGAGTTCTAGCTTCAAGGCAGATGAGTCTAACTTAACTATATACTGAGAGCTAGCTACATGGCAGACAAGTCTCATATGTTCATATACAGAGAGCTACCTTCTTTGCATATCATTGCAACATATCCATGTACAGAGAACTAGCTACATTGCAGACAAATCCTAAATGTCCATATACAGAGAGCTAGCTACATGGCACGGTAGTGCAACATTTCCATATACAGAATTCTAGCTACAAGGCAGATGAGTCCAACTTGTCTATATACATGGAGCTAGCTACATGGTAGAGTAGTACAACATTTCCATATACAGAGTTCTAGCTACATGTCAGATGAGTCCAACATGCCCATATACTGAGTGCTAGCTACATGGCTGTCAAGTCCAATATGTTCAAGTACAGAGAGCTACCAACTTGTCATATCAGTCCAACATATCCATGTACAGAGAGCTAGCTACATAGCAGACGAGTCCAAAATGTCCATATACATAGAGCTAGCTCCATGGCAGATTTGTGCAAGATTTCCATATACAGAGTTTTAGCTACAAGGCAGATGAATCCAACTTTTCTGTGTACTGAGAGCTAGCTACATCGCAGAGTAGTCCAACATGACCAGATATAGGGTACTAGCTACATGTCTGAGGAATTCAAAATGTCAATATACAGAGAGGTACCTACCTGTCATGGTAGTGCATCATTTCCATATACAGAGTTATCGCTACAAGGTAGATGAGTCCATCTTTTCTATATACAGAGACGTAGCTACATCACAGAGTAGTGCAACATTTCCATATACAGAGTTCAAGCTACATGGCCGATGTGTCCATTGTGTCCATAAACCGAGAGCTAGCTGCATGCCAAGTAGTCCAACATGTCCATATACAGGATATTAGCTCCATTGCAGATGAGACAAATATGTCCATATACTGAGAGCTAGCTAGATGTCAGAAAAGTCCAATATGTTCATATACAGAGAGCTAATTACATGACAGGGTAGTGCAAAATTTCCATATACAGAGTTCTAGCTACAAAGCACATGAGTACAAATTGTCTATATACAGAGAGCTAGCTACATGGCAGGGCAGTGCAACATTTCCATATACAGAGTTCTGGCTATATGCAGATGTGTCCAATTGTCTATATACAGAGAGCTAGTTACATGGTATAGTAGTATAACATTTCCATATGCAGAATTCAAACTACATGGCAGATGTGTCCAACCTGTCCATGTACTGGGAGTTGGCTACATCCAGAGTAGTCCAACATGTCCATATACTGGGTACTAGCTACATAGCAGATGAGTCCAACATGTCCATATACTGAGAGCTAGCTACATGGCAGAGTATTTCAACATTTCTACATACAGAGTTCTAGCTACAAGGCAGATGAGTCCATCTTGTCTATATACAGAGAGCTAACTACATCGCAGAGTAGTGCAACATTTTCATATACAGAATTCTAGGTACATGGCTGATGTGTCCAATGCATCCATACACGGAGAGCTAACTGCATGGCAGAGTAGTACAACATGTCCATATACAGGGTACTAGCTACAATGCAGATGAGTCCAACATGTTCATATACTGACAGCTGGTTACATTGCAGGGCAGTGCAACATTTCCATATACAGAATTCTAGCTACAAACAGATGAGTCCAACTTGTCTATATACAGGGAGCTAGTTACATGGCATAGTAGTGTAACATTTCCATATGCAGAATTCTAGCTAGAAGGCAGATGAGTCCAACTTGTCTATATAATGAGAAATAGCTACATGGCAGACAAGTCCAATATGTTCAAGTACAGAGAGCTACCTACTTGGTAGATCAGTCCAACATATCTATGTACAGAGAGGTAGCTTCATTTCAGACGAGTCCAAAATATCCAAATACAGAGAGATAGATACATGGCAGGGTTGTGCAACATTTCCATATACAGAGTCCTAGCTACATGGCAGATGAGTCAAACTTTTCTATATACTGAGAGCTAGCTACATGTCAGAGTATTCCAACATGTCCATATATAGGCTACTAGCTAAATGACAGATGAGTGCAATATGTCCTTATACAGAGAGCTAGCTACATGGTAGGGTAGTGCAACAATTTCATATACAGAGTTAAAGCTACATGGCAGATGTGTCCAACTTGTCCATATACTGAAAGCTAGCTAGCTACATGGCAGAGTAGTCCAACATGTCCATATATAGGATACTAGCTACATTGCAGATGAGTCCAACAAGTCGTTATAATGAGAGCTTGCTACATGGCAGACAACGCAAACTTGTCTATATAGAGAGAGCTAGCTATATGGCAGACAAGTCTCAAATGTCCATATACAGAGAGCTAGCTACTTGCCAGGGTATTTTAACATTTCCATATACAGAGTTCTAGCTACAATTAGATGAGTCCAACATGTCTATATACAGAGAGTTAGTTACATGGCAGAGTAGTGCACCATTTACATATGCAGAGTTCTAGCTATATGGCAGATGTGTCCAAAGTGTCCATACCCTGCAAGCAAGCTATAGGGCAGACTAGTCCAACATATCCATATTCAGGGTAGTAGCTACATGGCAGATGAGTCCAATATGTCCTCATATTGGGAGCTTGCTACATGGCTGATAATTCCAATATATTCATATACAGAGAGCTAACCACATGGCAGGGCAGTGCAACATTTCCATATACAGAGTTTTAGCTACAAGCAGATGAGTCCAACTTGTCTATATGCTGAGAGCTAGATACATGGCAGACAAGTCCAATACATTCATAGACGAAGAGCTACCTACTTTGTAGAACACTCCAACATATCCATGTACAGAGAGTTAGCTACATGGCAGGCGTGTCCAAAATTTCCATATATACAGAGCTAGGTACATGGCAGGATAGTGTAACATTTCCATATACACAGTTCTAGCTACAAGGCATATGAATGCAACTTGGTTATATAAAGATAGATAGCTACATGGCAGAATAGTGCAACATTTCCATATACAGTGTTCTAGCCACATGACATGTGTCCAATGTTCCATACACTGAGAGCTGTCCAAATACTGAGAGTTAGCTACTGGGAAGAGTAGTCCAACATGTCCATATACCGGGTACCAGCTTTATAGCAGATGAGTTCAACATGTCCATATACTACATGGCAGACAAGTCCAATATGTTCATATATAGAGAGCTAGCTACATGGAAGTGTAGTGCAACATTTCCATATACAGAGTTCTAGCTACACGGCAAATGAGTGCAACTTGTCTATATACTGAGAGCTAGCCACGTGGCACACAAGTCCAATATGTTCTTATATAGAGAGCTACCTACTTGCTAGATCAATCCAACATATCCATGTACAGAGAGCTAGATACATTCAGACAAGTCCAAAATGTCCATATACAGAGAGCTAGCCACATGGAAGGGTAGTGCAATATTTCCGTATACAGAGTTCTAGTTACAAGACAGATGAGTCCAACTTTTCTATATACAGA
>NW_006408916.1:423449-427379 GCF_000296735.1 Chrysochloris asiatica
GAGCTAGCTACATGGCAGGGTAGTGCAACATTTCCTTATACCGAGTTCTAGCTACAAGGCAGATGAGTCCAAGTTGTCTATATACAGAGAACGAGCTCCATGGCAGAGAAAAGCAACATTTTCATATACCGAATTCTAGCTACATGGCAGATGAGTCCAACTTTTCTAGATACAGAAAGCTAGCTACATGGCAGAGTAATGCAACATGCCATATACAGGGTACTAGCTAAATGGCAGATGAGTCCCACATGTCCATATACTGAGAGCTAGCTACAAGGCAGACGAGTCCAAAATGTCCCTATACAGAGAGTTAGCTATATGGCAGGATAGTGCAACATTTACTTATACAGAGTTCTAGCTACAAGGCAGATGAGTCCAAGTTGTCTATGCAGAGAGAAGGTGTCCATGGCAGAGAAGTGCAACATTTCCATATACAGAGTTCTAGAAACAAGGCAGATGAGTCAAATTTGTCTATATACAGAGAGCTGGCTACATGGCAGCATAGAGTAACTTTTCCATATACAGAGTTCTAGCTACAAGGCAGATGAGTCCAAATTGTCTATATAGAGAGAGCTAGCTACACGGCATGGAAGTGCAAAATTTCATATACAGAGTTCTAGCTACAAGGCACATGAGTCCAACTTGTCTATATACTGAGAGCTACATACATGGCAGACAAGTCCAAAATGTTCATATAAAGAGAGCTAGCTAAAGGGCAGGGTAGTGCAACATTTCCATATACAGAGTTCTAGCTACAAGGTAGATGAGTTCAACTTGTCTATATACAGAGAGCTAGTTACATGGCAGAGTAGTGCAACATGTCCATATACAAAGTACTAGCTACATGGCAGATGAATTCAACATGTCCATATACTGAGAGCTAGATAAATGGCAGACAAGTACATTATGTTCATATACATAAAGTTAGCTACATGGCGGGGTAGTGCAACATTCCCATATGCAGAGTTCTAGCTACATGGTAGATGAGTTCAACTTGTCTATATACAGAGGGTTAGCAACATGGAAGGGTAGTGCAACATTTCCATATAGAGAGTTCTAGATACAAGGCAGATGAGTCCAACTTGTCCATGTACTGTGAGCTAGCTTCATGGCAGAGTAGTCCAACATGTTCATATACAGGGTACTAAAAACAAAACGGTGGAGTCCCACATGTCCATATATTGAGAGCTAGCTACATGGCAGAGAACTCCAATATGTTCACATACAGAGAGCTAACCACTTGACAGATCAGTCCAACATATCCATGTTCAGAGAGCTAGGTAAATGGCAAACGAGTCCAAAATGTCCATATACAGTGAGCTAGTTACATGGCAGAGTAGTGCAACATTTCCATATACAGAGTTCTAGCTACAAGGCAGATGAGTCCAATTTGTCTGTATAGAAAGAGCTAGCTACATGGCAGTGTAGAGTTATGTTGCAGACCATGTAAGCCTGGTCAGAGGTTCGAGGCCCTATAGGCCCGAGTGTAACAAATGAGGCCACTGGCACTCAATAGCAAATTGTTTTTCATCTTAGTGTTCAGTTATATTTATTAATTTAATACCTGGAGCCCTTGATAATCCACAGATAAATGTGATGTTTTCCTAAAGCTGAAGACTGTAAAGGTTGCAAGGTCAAGCCTTCTTCCAAAGGATTAACTAAAATTATCTTAGCTACTTCACAGTTCTTTGTCCTACAGATAAAAAAACCATCCTCCCTAATCCTTTTCCAGGTGCCGCCCATTCACCTGGTCATCTCAAGTCCTCCTGCAGACCTGGCTCAGGAAGCCAAAACAGCAGGACTCCGCCCAAGCCTTTTGTCCTTACCTCTCACCTTCCCCCAACTGAGCTCAGGGCTATAGATATGTTAATTGAGCCTGAGAATCCAAGTTGTGGGCCTGGGATTCATACCAGCGAAGTACGATGTAAAGTTACCTGAATGTCTGGAAAATTACTGATGTTAGCTGTATCCTGTTTTAGTCCCTCCCAGCTTGGTGTGAAGCTCCTCTCCTAAATAAAATAGAGGCCAAGTCCTCCACAGGTGTGCATTACGGGTTGGAGGGCATACAGTAAAGATTGCAGAGCAGTGAGTTGCTGCCTGCAGAGGCCACGATGCCTGTAGTCCCAACTCTGCCTGTCAGTGATGTATCCACCCTGGCTTTGGGGTGCCTCATTGTCCCCCTCTTTCTGTCTGTGTGTTGTTTTTCTATCTCTGTCACCATCAGGTATCTCCTCCTCGTGAACCAAACCCCTATGTCGAGGCCAGTCTCCGACATATATGGTGTCCAACGCGTGGCACGAAGGATGGGGTAAGAAATGACGCTCGACCTGGTGAGGCCACTGCCCAGGTTTGTCGCGACACCCCTAGTCAAAGAGTATCCAGGCTGGGAAGGGGCAATAAGGAAGTGAAGGAAATGGGTCAGACAGAGCCTAGTTTCCATTCTGTATATCTTAAAATTCTTTAGAAATCTCTGCAAGAAAGGAAAATGTGTGTTGATGAAGGAAACTTGTCTAATTTTGTTAAGTGTGTCCAGCTGATTAGCCTCCGGTTACCTGAGAGTGGAATCTTGGGGGAATCAGAATGGAAAAGAATCGAGAGGGAGATGAAACGTTAGCTCAGGGAACGTAGCCAGGATCCCATTCCTGAACAGGCTATCACCTATTTGCCTGAGTCTGAGAATGATTTCGAGGCTGTGAGGAGTCTCTCCCTCTCCTAGATAAAACGAAGCCGAAAGAGCTTGCTAAGAATCCCCTAAACCCTAAGTATATAACAAGTTTGACTAAAGTGCAAGGAGTGCCAGGCTCCTCGAGTTCAGATACTGAAAAATGGAGTACTGAAAATGAGCTTACTTTGGTGGAGAAAGCCGCTCAATGTAATGATTTAAATGGGTCTTTTGCTTATTGGTATATTGTAAAACAAGCTTGTTCTCATGCTGAAATTACTGAGTTACCTGGCCTTGCTAGCACAGCCATTTTTGAGAGTGAATTTCTGGCCTGTGATGAGTCTTTGCTAAATTCAGCTGAGGTAAAAAAAAGAGTCAAATTTTTCTGGTTTAGGCTTTGTTAAAATAAATCCTGAGGATGAACTCACTCTAAAAGGAGAGGCTACCCAATATGAGGGCCCAGATTGGTCTTACAATCACTGTCACCCTCGGCTTAAAGAGACAAAGAGTAAATCCAAGACGTGGTGCTTTTGCCTCCAAGCGTCTGTGAGAGAGGCCTGGTATCTGGGCTCCGAGTGGTCTTAAAACCGCCGCAGCCCAAGACTTAAAGTGACTAAGAAAAATTCCAAGCTGCTGCATTTTTACTTCCAAGCGGCTTTGAAAGGAGCTGAGGCTTTGCCTCTGGAGACTGGAGAGGCTGGCTCGAGTGAGGTTGGGCCGAGGTCGGATGGACCTTGTGGGAATATTGTGGCTCATCTCTTGCAAGCAGTCAAAAGAGTTATTACTAATGAAAAGGCAGCAAGTGGTGTGGCTAAACAATTGGCTTTTAAAATAGAGGAAGGGTCTGTGAATTCAGATACCTGGGCAAAGGCCGAGGATTATAAACCGAAACTTGAGATTGTTTCAGTAAAGGTCTTTTCTCCAGCTATGGCCCAAAGCGTGGCGAGTGCATACATGGTACAAGGAAGTTTGGTGGGAATCCCCCCCTCAGTTAAAACAAAGAGGGGGAGGTGCAAGCCCCAGCAGTAAGTTTTCAGCCATACTGACTCCAGACTCACCAGTTACAAAAATACCCACTAGTGTTTTTGGCTCTCTCCCACCTGAAACTGTAGGTTTAATTATTGGAAGAAACTCTGCCTCTTTAAAAGAAATCCTTGTCATCCCAGGAGTCATAGATGCAGATTATACTGGAGAATTAAACATATTAATTAAGACTCCTACAAAAACTCAACAGATACACGCTGGGCAAGGCATTGCTCAATTACTTT
>NW_006408916.1:427864-441071 GCF_000296735.1 Chrysochloris asiatica
TTTGATAAAACTTCCATTAATGATTTATTGTTTACCTTACAAATCTTAATGCAAAATGCAAATTTCCCTATTTTGTAGGGCATTTAAGAGCACATACTCATTTACCATGTCCCTTAACTTCTGGAAATTCCTACGTGGATTGTTTAACTCAATTGGCTTTTTAAATAGATGAAAGGCCTGGGAATTCAGATACATGGTAAATGGCAGCGTGTTATCAGCAACACAAACCTGAGAGAGTTTCAGTAAAAGTCTTTTCCCCTGTGGAATTAATTTTGCAATGCTCTGGACCCCCAGCCTAGAGCGGGGGCCCTTTCTCAGATCTTTGCAGTTTTTCAAGGAATCTCTCCGTGACCCGAGGCTATTCAAGCTTTGAAACCTGTTGAGGCTAAGCTATTGTAAAGCAAGTTATTAAGTGCCTAGAGGATTCTGCTCCCTGTGACCTTGTCGTCCTTTCTACTGACACCTACTGGAGTCATTTGGCAAATGCAGGAACCTTTAGAATGGATTCATTTGTCTGCCTCTTCCTCTCCCTGAACTCTGCTAACGCCATGTTTTTCCAACAGTTTTCCATTAACCACCAAGTTAAATTTCTCAGGTACGGCCAACTGCAGAAACTTTAGGACTGAATTGATTGATATTAACCTTGCTTTTAATCACTTACAGAAAATCTCTTCTCATCTGTTTCCCGAGTCTAGTATTTAAAATATATTATTAACCAAAAAGAGCAAAAGTTTTAGCCTATTTTTCAGAACAAAGACCCTTCCACATGGATTCCAGCCAGACTGAATTGACCCTGTGGCTAGAGGAGCCATTCTTGACTTGAGGTAAGCCAGCATTCACCGAGGACCCATATGAAAGAGATACTTCACTTGCATCTCTGCTGAAGCCCCTACGACAAGAGCACCAAGTTCCAGCAAGCCACCTCCAGAGCAGAAAAACATTTTAAGGACTGTTTAACGCCTTAGAGACTGTTTAAACTCCAGAGACTTTTTGCTTGTCGGGTGTGGGGAATGGGGAATTAACAGATGTTACCAATTGTTGTAATTGTTCATTACACATCGTATATTTTATTACCTGTTAATGTTTCAGAAGTGAGGCCATGTGTTGTGCTGGCCTGGCCTTTTAACAAGCCACATGTTTTGTTGTTGCTCCCATACTAGGAATTACTGCATTGTTAAGATATGTTACTTCTATTGCCCTCTCAACCGTGTCCTTTGTGTAGCATGTAAATCAACTTTCTAGGAAGATTAGTCTCTCTCTTACCATCCAAGAGTAAATAGTTCAAGGTTTACAAAATATGATAAATGTTTTAGAAGAAGGAATATTGTTTTTGAGATACAAGATTCAAAATGTCCAGTTTAGACTTTCAGTTTAACGATATTCATTGTATAAGTAGATTTGCATTATCTGAACAGGATCAGACCTTAGTTCAATAGCATTTTAAGAGGTTGTGAAATGGTGTTCATATGTCTGTGGATATTCAACAGCTACATGCACAAATTTCTGATATTAGTAATGCTCGAGTTGAGTACTGATTGGCTACTAATTTTCTGCCCCAGCTAGAGATTGAGTTCTCCTGTGAACTTAATTGAACCTCAGCATAATGATCCTGCTCATTCTCCTGAGAGCAGGTGAGAGTCTAGCAACGTCTTGCGTGGGAGACCTCCCTGATGGTTTCCTTCCCCCATGCCTCCTGCAAATGGCAAGTGTTTATGAATGGACGTGTTAGTAAGAGATGGGCAAGGATAACGTGGAAACTCAGCAACCTAAGACAGAGCCATTGTCATGATGCAATGAGTTCAAAGACGGGTAAGACTGAGACATTCACAGGGACCACCTAACAAAATAATAAACAAGGGGGAATATGTTGCAGATCGTGTACACCTGGTCAGAGGTTCGAGGCCCTATAGGACCGAGTGTAACAAATGAGGCCACTGACACTCAATAGCAAATTGTTTTTCATCTTAGTGTTCAGTTATATTTATTAATTTAGTACATGGAGCCCTTGATAATCCACAGATAAATATGATATTTTCCTAAAGCCAAAGACTGTAAAGGTTGCAAGGTCAAGCCTTCTTCCAAAGGATTAACTAAAACTATCTTAGCTACTTCAAAGTTCTTTGTTCTACAGACAAACCATCCTCCCTAATCCTTTTCCAGGTGCCGCCCATTCACCTGGGCGTCTCGAGTCCTGCTGCAGACCTGGCTCAGGAAGCAGAAACAGCAGGACTCCGTCCAAGCCTTTTGTCCTTACCTCTCACCTTTCCCAAACTGAGCTCAGGGCTATAGATATATTAATTGAGCCTGAGAATCCAAGATGTGGGCCTGGAATTCGAACCAGCAAAGTATGATGTAAAGTTACCTGAATGTCTGGAAAATTACTGATGCTAGCTGTATCCTGTTTTAGTCCCTCCCAGCTTGGTGTGAAGCTCCTCTCCTAAATAAAACAGAGGCCAAGGCCACCCCAGGTGTGCATTACTGGTTGGAGGGCATGCAGTAAAGATTTCAGGGCAGTGAGTTGCTGCCTGCAGAGGCCACGATGCCTGTAGTCCCAAGTCTGCCCACCAGTGATGTATCCACCCTGGCTTTGGGGTGCCTCATTGTCCCCATCTTTCTGTCTGTGTATTCCTTTGCTATCTCTATCACAATCAGGTATCTCCTCCTCGTGAACCGAACCCCTATGTCGTGGCCAGTCCCCGACAGAGTTACATTTCCATATACAGAGTTCTAGCTACAATTCAGATGATTCAAACTTGTCTATATAGAGAGAGCTAGCTACATGGCAGGGTAGGAAAACTTTTCATATACAGAGTCCTAGCTTCAAGGCAGATGAGTCCCACTTGTCTATATTCTGAGAGCTACTTACACAGCAGAGTAGTACATCATTTCCATATACAGAGTTCAAGCTACATGGCAGATTAGTCCAACTTGTCTATATACATAGAGCTACCTACATGGCAGAGTAGTGCAGAATGTCCATATAGGGTATTAGCTACATGGCAGATGAGTCCAACATGTCCATATACAGAGTACTAGCTACATGGCAGAGGTGTCCAACCTGTCCAGGTACTTAGAGCTAGCTACATGGCAGACAAGTTCAATATTTTCATATACAGAGAGCTATCTACTTGGCAGATCTGTCCAACATATCCATGTACAGAGAGCTAACTTCATGACAGACGAGTCCAAAAGGTCTATATACGGAGACCTTGTTACATGGCAGTGTAGTGCATCATTTCCATATACAGAGTTCTAGCTAAAAGGCATCTGAGTCCAACATGGCTATATACAGAGAGCTAACTACATATCACGGAAGTGCAACATTTCCATATACAGAGTTGTAGCTACAAGGTAGATGAGTCCAACTTGTCTATATACAGAGAGATAGTTACATGGCAGGGAAGTTCAACGTTGCCATATACAGAGTTCTAGCAACATGGCAGATGTGTTCAACATGTACATATACTGGGAACTAGCTATATGGCAGACAAGTCAAATATGTTCATACACAGAGAGCTACCTACTTTTCAGATCAGTCCAACAAAACCATGTACAGAGAGCTAGCTACATGGCAGACCAGTCCAAAATGTTCATATACAGAGAGCTAGCTACATGGCAGGGTAGTGCAAAATTTCCATATACAGAGTTCTAGCTACATGGGTGATGTGTCCAACATGTCCATATACTGAGAGCTAGCTAAATGGCAGACAAACCCAAAATTTTCATATTCAGATAGCTACCTATTTGACAGAGTAGTGCAGCATGTCCATATACAGAGTACTAGCTACATGGCAGAGGTGTCCAACCTGTCAGGTACTTAGAGCTATCTACATGGCAGACAAGTTCATTATTTTGATATACAGAGAGCTACCTACTTGGCAGATCTGTCCAACATATCCATGTACAGAGAGCTAACTACATGACAGACAGGTCCAAAAAGTCTATATACGGAGACCTTGTTACATGGCAGTGTAGTTCATCATTTCCATATACAGAGTTCTAGCTAAAAGGCAGCTGAGTCCAACATGGCTATATACAGAGAGCTAACTACATATCACGGAAGTGCAACATTTCCAAATACAGAGTTCTAGCTACATGGCATATGTGTCCAACATGTCCATATACTGAGAGTTAGCTATATGGCAGACAAGTGCAATATCTTCATTTATAGAGAGTTATGTACTTGTCAGATCAGTCCAACATATCCATGTACAGAGAGCTAGTTACATGGTAGACAAGTCCAAAATGTCCATATACAGAGAGCTAACTACGTGGCAGAGTAGTGCATCATTTTCATATACAGAGTTCAAGCTAAATGGCCAATGAGTCCAACTTGTCCATATACTGAGAGATAGCTACATGGCAAACAAGTCCAATATGATCATATACAGAGAGCTACCCATTTGGCAGATCAGTCTGTCATATCCATGTACAGAGAGCTAGCTACGTGGCAGTAAAGTCCAAAATTTCTATATACAGATATCTACCTACATGGCAGGGCAGCACAACATTTCCATATACAGAGTTCTAGTTACAAGGCAGATGAGTCCAACTTGTCTATATACAGAGAGCTAACTTCATGGCTCGGTAGTGCAACATTTCCATATACAGAGTTCTTGCTACATGGCAGATTAGTCCAACATGTCAATATACTGAAAGTTTGCTACATGGCAGACAAGTCCAATATGCTCATATACAGAGAGCTACATACTTTGCAAATCTGTCCATCATATCCATCTTCAGAGAGCTAGTTATATGGCAAACAAGTCCAAAATGTCCATATACACAGAGCTAGCTACATGGCAGGGTGGTGCAACATTTCCATATACAGAGTTCGAGATACATGGCAGATGTGTCTAACGTGTCCATATACTGAGAGTTAGCAACATGGCACACAAGTCCAATATGTTCATATACAGAGAGCTACATACTTGACAGATCAGTCCAACATATCCATGTACAGAGAGCTAGCTACAAGGCAGATCAGTCCAAAATATCCCTGCACAGAAAACCAGCTACATGTCAGACGAGTCCAAAATATCCATATAAAAAGAGCTAATTACATGGCAGAGTAGTGCATCATTACCAGATACAGAATTCTAGCTACAAGGCAGATGAGTCGGTCTTGTCTATATACAGAGAGCTTACTGCATGGAAGGGTAGTGCAACATTTCCATATACAGAGTTCTAGCTACATGGCAGATTTGTCAAACATGTCCATATACTGAGAGCTAGCTAGATGGCAGACAAGTCAAATATGTTCATATACAGTGAGATACCTACATGGCAGATCAGTCCAACATATCCATGCTCAATGAGCTAGCTACATGTCAGACAAGTCAAAGTGTCCATATACAAAGAGCTAGCTACGTGACAGAGTAGCACATCATTTCCATATACAGAGTTCAAGATACATGGCAGAGGTATCCAAAGTGTTCATATACTGAGAGCTAGCTACATGGCAGATGAGTCCAACGTGTGCATATACTGAGAGCTACTTACATGGCAAACAAGTCCAATATGTTCATATACAGAGAGCTACCTACTTGTCAGTTCAGTCCAAAATATCCATGAACAGAGAGTTAGCTACATGGCAGATGAGTTCAAAATGTCCATATACAGAGTTCTATCTACATGGCACATATGTCCATATATTGAAAGCTAGCTACATGGCAGACAATTCCCATATGTTCATATACAGAGAGCTACCTACTTGAAAGATCAGTACAACATATCCATGTACAGAGAGCTAGCTACATGGCAGACGAGTCCAAAATATCCATATACAGAGAGCTAGCTACATAACAGAATAGTGCAACTTTTCCATATACAGAGTTCTCGCTACATGGCAGATATGTCCAACTTGTCCATATAATGAGAGTTAGCTACATGACAGACCAGTCCAATATGTTCATATACAGAGAGGTACGTACCTGGCAGATCAGTCCAACATATCCATGTACAGACAGCTAGCTACATGGCAGAGAATTCCAAAATGCCCATATACAGAGAGCTAGCTACATGGCATGTTAGTGGAACATTTTTATATACAGAGTTTTAGCTACATGGCAGATATGTCTAACGTGTCCACATACTATGAGCTACCTACATGATAGACATGTATAATATGTTCATATACATGGTACTAGCTACATGGCAGATTAGTCCAACATATCTATATGCTGAGAGTTACCTACATGGCAATTGAGTCCAACATGTCTATATATATAGGAATAGCTCCCTGGCTGATGAGTCCAACATGACAATATACTGACAGTTAGCTACATGGGAGACAAGTCCAATATGGTCATATACAGAGAATTAGCTTCATGGCAGGGTAGTGCAACATTTCAATATACAGAGGTCTAGCTACAAGGCAGATGAGTCCATCTTGTCTATATATATATAACTAACTACATGGCAGGGTAGTGCAACATTTCAATATACAGAGGTCTAGCTACAAGGCAGATGAGTCCATCTTGTCTATATATATATAACTAACTACATGGCAGGGTAGTGCAACATTCCATATAAAGAGTTCTTGCTCCATGCCAGAAAGGTCAACCGTGTCAATATATTGAGAGCTAGCTACATGGCAGACAAGTACAATATGTTCATAAACAGAGAGCTATCTACTTGGCAAATCAGTTCCACATATCCATGTATAGAGAGCTAGCTACATATCAGACAAATGCAAAATGTCCATATACAGTGAGCTAATTACATGGCAGAGTAGTGCATCATTTCCATATACAGATTTCAATCTACATGGCAGATGAGTCCACAGTGTTCATATACTGAGAGCTTGCTACATGGAAGATTAGTCAAGATATACATGCACAGAGAGCTAGCAAAATGGCAGAGAAGTCCAAAGTGTCTATATACAGAGAGCTAGCTACAAGGCAGAGTAGTGCATCATTTCCATATTCAGAGTTCAAGCTACAAGGCAGATGAGTCCAAAGTGTTCATATACTGAGAGCTAGCTACATGGCGTAATGGTCCAACATGTCCATATACAGTGTTCTAGCTAAATGGCAGATGTGTCCAACGTGTCCATACACTGAGAGCTAGCTACATGGCAGACAACTCCAAAATGCTTATATACAAAGACCTACCGATTTGGCAGATCAGTCTAACATATCCATGTACAGAGAGCTATCTACATGGCAGACGAATCTAAAATGTCCATATAAAGATAGCTAGCTACATGGTAGGGTAGTGCAACATATCAATATACAGAGTTCTAGCCACAAGGCAGATGATTCCAACTTGCCTATATGCAGAGAGCTAACTACACGGCAGGGTAGTGCAACATTTACATATACAGAGTTCTAGCTACGTGGCAGATGTGTCCAATGTGTCCATATACTGAGCACCAGATACATGGCAGACAAGTCCAATATGTTCATATACAGAGAGGTACCTTCTTGGCAGATCATTCCAACATATCCATATACTGAGAGCTAGCTACATGGCAGATCAGTCCAAAATATCCATGCCTAGAGAGCTAGCTATATGTCCGACAAGTCCAAAAATCCATATACAGAGAGATAACTACATGGCAGAGAAGTGCAACATTTCCATATACAGAGTTCTAACTACATGGAGATGAGTTCAATGTGTTCAAATACTGACAGCTAGGTCCATGGCAGACAATTTCAATATGTTCATATACAGAGAGCTACATACTTGGCAGATCAGTCCAACATATCCATGTACAGAAAGCTAGCTACATGGTAGACGAGTCCAAAATGTCCAGATACAGAGTGCTAGCTGCATGGCAGTGTAGTGCAACTTTCCATACACAGACTTCTAGCTACAAGGCAAATAAATCCAAATTGTCTATATACAGAGACCTAGCTACATGGCAGAGTAATGCAACATTTCCATATACAGAGTTCTAGCTACATGACAGATATGTTCAACATGTCCTTATACTGACAGCTAGGTACATGGCAGACTAGTACTACATGTCCATATAAAGGGTACTAGCGAAATGGCAGATGACTCCAACATGTCCATATACTGAGAGCTAGCTATATGGCAAACAAGTCCAATATGTACATATACAGAAAGCTACCTCCATGGCAGATCAGTCCCACATATCCATGTACAGAAAGATATCTTCATGGAAAATGAGTCGAAAATGTCCATATAGAGAGAGCTAACTACATGGCAGTGTAGTGCAAAATTTCCATATACAGAGTTCTAGCTAGATCGCTGATATGTCCAATGAGTCCAAATACTGAGAACTGGCTACATGGCAGATCAGTCCAAAATATCCATGCACATAGAGCTACCTACATTTCTGACAAGTCCAAAATGTCCATATACAGAGAGCTAGCTGCATGGCAGGGTAGTCCACCATTGCCATATACAGAGTTCTAGCTACATGGCAGACGAGTCCTACTTGTCTATATACAGAGAGCTAGCTACATGACAGAGTAGAGCAACATTTCCATATACAGAGTTCTAGCTACATTTTAGATGTGTCCAAGTTGTCCATATACTGAGAGCTAGCTACATGGCAGAATAGTCCAATATGTCCATATACAAGATACTAGCTACATGACAGGTGAGTCCAACATGTACATATACTGAGAGCGAGCTACGTGAAAGACAAGTCCAATATGTTCATGTACAGAGCTACCTACTTGGTAGATCAGTCCTACATATCCATGTACTGTGAGATAGCTATGTGGCGCACAAGACCAAATTGTCCATATACAGAGAGCTAGCTTCATGGCAAGGTAGTCCACTATTTCCATATACAGAGTTCTAGCTACAAGGCAGATGAGTCCAACTTGTCTATATACAGAGAGCTAGCTACATGGCAGGGAAGTGCAACATTGCCATATACATAGGTCAAGCTACATGGCAGATGTGTTCAACGTGTACATATACTGAGAGCTAGCTATATGGCAGACAAGTCCTATATGTTCATACACAGAGAGCTACCTACTTTTCAGATTAGTCCAACATAACCATGTAAAGAGGTCAAGCTACATGGCAGACGAGTCCAAAATGTCCATATACAGAGAGCTAGCGTCATGGCAGGGTAGTCCACTATTTCTATATACAGAGTTCTAGCTACAAGGCAGATGAGTCCAACTTGTCTATATACAGAGAGCTAGGTACATGGCAGGGTAGTGCAAAATTTCCATATACAGAGTTATAGCTACATGGCTGATGTGTCCAACGTGTCCATATACTGAGAGCTAGCTACATGGCAGACAAACCCAAAATGTTCATATTCAGAGAGCTACCTACTTGAAAGATCAGTTCATCATATCCAACAGAGAAGTAGTTCATGGCAGACGAATCCAACATGCTCATATATGGAGAGCTAACTACATGGCAGGGTAGTGCAGCATTTCCATATACAGACATATAGCTATATGGCAGATGTATCCAACGTGTCCATATACTGAGACCCATCTATATGGCCGATCTGTCCAACATGTCCATATACAGGGTACTTGCTACGTGACAAATGAGTCCAACATGTCCATATATTGGGAGATAGCTACATGGCAGACACAAGTCCAATAAGTTCATATACAGAGAGCTATCTAATTGGCTGATCAATCTAACATATCCTTGTAAAGAATTCTAGCTACATGACAGATGTGTCCAACATGTCCATATATTGAGAACTAGCTACATAGCAGATCAGTCCAAAATATCCATGCACAGAGAGCTAGATACATGTCAGACAAGTCCAAAATGTCCATATACAGAGAGCTAGCTACATGGCAGAATAGCGCATCGTTTGCATATATGGAGGTCAAGCTACATGGCAGATGAGTCCAAAGTATTCATATACCGAGAGCTAGCTACATGGCAGAGTAGTCCAACATGTCCATATACAGAGTTCTAGGTACATGGCAGATGTGGCTAACCTGTCCATGTACTTAGAGCTAGGTACATGTCAGACAAGTTCAATATTTCCATATACAGAGTTCTAGCTACCAGGCAGATGAGTCCAACGTGTCCATATCCTGAGAGCTAACTACATGGCAGAAAAGGCCCATATGTTCATATACAGAGCACTACCTACTTGGCGGATCAGTCCAACATATTCATGTACAGTGAGCTAGCTACATGGTAGATGAGTACAAAATGTCCATATGCAGAGAGTTAGCTACATGGCACGGTAGTTCAACATTTCCTTATACAGAGTTCTAGCTACAAGGCAGATGAGTCCACCTTGTCTATATATAAAGAGCTAGCAACATGGAACAGTAGTGCAACAAACCCATATACAGATTTCTTGCTACATGGTAGATGTGTCTAACGTGTCCATGTACTGACAGATAACTACATGGCAGACAAGTCCAATACGTTCATATACAGAGAGTTAACTACATGGCAGGGTAGTGCAACATTTGTATACACTGAGTTCTATCTACATGGCAGATGTGGCAAACCTATCAATATACGGAGAGCAAGCTACATGGTAGACAAGTCCAATATGTTCATATACAGAGTACTCCGTCCTTGGCAGATCAGTCCTACATATCCATGTACAGAGATGTAGCTACATAGCAGACAAGTCCAAAATGTCCATATAAAGAGGGCTCGCAACATCCTGGGTAGTACAACATTTCCATATACAGATTCTAGTTACAAGGAAGATGACTACAACATTTCTATATACAAAGAGCTATCTACATGGCAGGGTAGTGCAATATTTCCATATACAGTGTTCTTGCTCCATGACAAATGTGTCAAACATATCAATATACTGAGAGCTAACTACATGGAAGACAGGTACAATATGTTCATATACAGAGAGCTACCTACTTGGCAGATTAGTCCAACATATCCAAGTACAGAGAGCTAGGTACATAGGAGTGTTGTGCAACATATCCATATACAGAGTTCTAGCTACAAGGCAGATCCGTCCAACTTGTCTATGTACAGAGAGCTAGCTCTATGGCAGAGTAGCGCAACATTTCCATATACAGAGACCAAGCTATATGGCAGATGTGCAAAACTTGTCAGTATACTGAAAGCTAGCTACGTGACAAACTAGTCCAATATGTTCATACACAGAGAGCTTCCTACTTGCCAGATCAGTCCAACATAGCCATGTACAGAGAGCTAGCTACATGGCAGACGAGTCCAAAATGTCCATATACAGAGAGTTAGCTACATGGCACATTAGTGCAATGTTTCCATATACAGAGTTCTAGCGACACAGCAGATGAGTCCAACTTGTCTATATACAGAGAGCTAGCTACATGGCAGAATAGTGCAACATTTCCATATACATAGTTTTAGCTATATGGCAAATATGTCCAATGTATCCATATACTGAGAGCTAACTACAAGCAGAGTAGTCCAATATGTTCATAAAAAGAGAGCTACCTATGTGGCAGATCAGTCCAACATATTCAAGTACAGAGAGCTAGCTAAATGGCAGATGAGGGCAAAATGTCCATATTCAGTGAAATAAATACATGGCAGTGTAGTGCAACATTTCCATATACAGAGTTCTAGCTACATGGCAGATGTTTCCAACGTGTCCATATACTGAGAGCCAGCTACATGGTAGACAAGTCCAATATGTTCATATACAGAGAGCTACCTGTTTGGCAGATAAATCCATGATTTCCTTGTACAGAGAGCTAGCTTAATGGCAGATGAGTCCAAAAGGACGATATATAGAGAGCTAGCTACATGGCAGGGTAGTGCAACATTTCCATATACAGAGTTCTTACTACAAGGCAGATGAGTCCAACTTGTCTATATACAGAGAGCTAGCTACATGGCAGAGTAGTCCAACATTTCTATAAACAGACTTCTAGCTACATGACAGATGTGTCTTACGTGTGCAAATACTGAGAGCTAGCTACATGGCAGAGTAGTCCAACATGTCCATATACAGGCTACCAGCTACATGGCAGACAAGTCCAACGTGTCCATATACAGGGAGCTAGCTACATGGCAAACAATTCCATTATGTTCATATACAGAGAGCTACATACTTAGAAGATCAGTCCAACATATCCATGTTCAGAAAGCTAACTACATGGCAGACGAGTCCAAAATATCCACATACAGAGAGCTAGCTACATGGAAGGGTAGTGCAACATTTCAATATACAGAGTTCTCACTACAAGACAGATGAGTCCACCTTGTCTATATACAGAGAGCTAGCTAGATGGCAGTGTAATGCACATTTCCATATGCAGAGTTTTAGTTACATAGCAATTGTGTCCAACGTGTCTATATACCGAGAGTTAGCTACATGACAGACAAGTCCAATATGTATATATACAGAGAGCTACGTACTTGTCAGATTAGTCCAACATATCCATATACTGAGAGTAGGCTACATGGCAGATCAGTGCAAAATATCCATGCACAGAGAACTAGTTACATGTCAGTTGAGTCCAAAATGTCCATATTCAGAGAGCTAACTACAAGGCAGAGTAGTGCATCATTTCCATATACAGAGTTGAAGATACATGGCAGATGAGTCCACAGTGTTCATATACTGAGAGCTAGCTACATGGCAGAGTAATTCAACATATCCATATACAGAGTTCTAATTACATTGCAGATGTGTCCAACGTGTCCATAGACTTAGAGCTAGCTACATGGCAGACAAGTCCAATGTGTTCATATACGGAGAGCAACCTACTAGGCAGATCAGTCCAACATATACATGTACAGAGAGCTAGCTACATGGAAAATGAGTCCAAAATGTCCATATACAGAGAGGTAGCTATATGGCAGAATAGTGCAATATTTCCATATATAGAGTTCAAGCTACATGGCAGATGAGTCCCAAGTGTTGCATATACTGAGAGCTAGCTAGATTGCAGAGTAGTCAAACATATCTATATACAGAGTTCTAACTACACAGCAGATGTGTCCAATATATCCATATACTGACAGAAAGTAGTCAAGACAGAGCTCCCGGACTCAGACCCACAGAGTTAGGAGAGGCTTAGAGGCTGGGGTCTTGTAGTCAGTGGAACTTGGAGCAGAGGCAGAAGGGTGCGTTCTCTTAAGCCCGCTGGCCAGGCTAGGTGATCTGGGCCCACAGCCTGGGAGAGACAGAGTGGCTGGACTGAATAGGGGCCGCAGAGATGCCAAGCCACGGAAACGCTCCGTAGGAACATCTAAGGGGCTTTGCTGACATGGGGTGGTTTGGAACTAGTTGTTTTTTAATTTATTTACAGTTGGAGACTAT
>NW_006408916.1:442504-443923 GCF_000296735.1 Chrysochloris asiatica
TACCTGAGACAAATGACCCAGAAGTAGACCTGGAATCCATTATGGAAGGAGGGCAGGCCCTGGAAATGCCTGAGAAAGAATTCAGAAAAATGATTTTGAAATGCCTCAAAACACTCTACAAGGGAGTTGAGAAAAATAAGGAAGGAGCCAGGAAAGTGCAACAAGAAAAATAAAACAAGATAGACACAGCATTGGAAGCAATACAAAACCTACAGAAAGGGAACCAAACAATCAATAACAAAGTGGCAGAAATAGAAAACACTCTGGAAGAACTAAGGAATAGAATAGACGAGATGGAAGGAAGAATCAGTGAGCTGGAAGACAGGTCTTTCAATACCTCCAAGATAGAAGGACAAACACAAAAAAAGGATAAAAAAATCTGAAGATGATATTAAATTCATGCTGGACAACATGACGAGGAATAACTTAAGAATCATTGGCCTTCCTGAGAAAGAAGAATCACACAAGTTCACTGACTAAATAGTTGAAGGACTTCTGGAAGATAATTTTTCCAACATCCTGAAAAGCAAAAAAAGTTAAAGTACAAGAAGTACAACGGACTCCAAGAAGGGCAGAGCCCAAGAGAAAATCACCAAGACATATCATAGTCAAGCTTTCCAAACTCAAAGACAAGAAGACGCTTCTGAAAGCAGCCAGAGAGAATAGAAAGGTCACATATAAGGGCAAACAAGTCAGATTAAGCTCAGATCTCTCAGCAAGAACCATGCAGGCAAGAAGACAATGGGGAGACATATATAAAACCCTGCAAGAAAAAAAATTGCCAACCAAGAATCCTTTACCCTGAAAAACTATCATTCAAATATGATGGGGAGATCAAAACTTTCCAGGATAAACAGAAGCTATGGGAGTTCACAAAAGCCAACCCTGCACTACAAAACATCCTAAAGGGAGTTCTGTGGACTGAGAACCAACAGGAACAGACAACATCCAGAGATTGACATACATGGCAGCACCTCCCTAAATTAAGCCAGACAAAAGAAGAATTGGTAACAAAGCAAAACTATAAGAACAAACTCAGAGGCATTGAGGGGGCAGGCTATGACCAAAACAAGTACTGTGGAAAGGCAGGTAAACACGTAGGAAAAGAGACCCAGATAGGGAGAAGGTCAAATCAGTTACAGGATAAAATGGACTGCACTAAAAGAACAGAGAATTCAATGGATCATAAGGCAACCTCAAAGAAAATTAACACCCAACAACATCCCAAGAGAATGAGAAACCAAGAAAACTATTAAAACATCAAAACTATAAGGAAAAGCACAAGAAAGAGCACACAAATCATGAATTAAACAGAAAAAGACAAGCAGAACAAAGAAGCAGCAACACCATAAAAAAACGAATATAATGACAACAAATAACCAATACCTATTGGTTACGAATCGGGCTGCGAACCTTAAG
>NW_006408916.1:450409-465578 GCF_000296735.1 Chrysochloris asiatica
AAGAAATTATACTGAAAGGGGGCAGGGGGAGGTCTATGTTGGGGGTTGGGAAGGTGGTGAAGATGGGGGGGGAGGAGTGCGGAGCGCAGGGTGGGGATTGGCCACAGGAGAGCTTGGGTTCAAGGGAGGGGGCAATATACAGGGAGGGAGAGGGAAAGGGAAAAACGGGGCAGCTGGGAGAACAATTCGGCATGAGTGAAAGGGCTAAATAGGACAGAGATAAAGCAAGTTATATACACAACCTGGGATCAGAAGGGCTCTGAGACACATGGATTGAGTCATGATTGGAATGGGGGGGAATCCTGTTAAGATGCTGGAATTTGTTTTTTTTTTAATTATTTTTTATTTATTTATTATGCAACTAACCAAGGGGCGAGAGTTTTAGCCTGTGTTACAGGTCAAAAACTCTCCAGTATGGATTCCAGACTGACTAATTCGACCCTATAGCGAGAGGACAGCTACTTCTCCCTCTTCAGAGCCACCCTGCCTGAGGGAGCCAGAATTCACCGAGCACTCATCTGAAAGAATGACAGCATCTGCCTCTCCATTGAGGCCCCTCCGGCAAGAGCACCAAGGAGCCAGCCAGCCGTTTCCACAGCAGAGAAGACTCTAAGAACTGTTTAACCCTTAGATAACTGGTTAAAATCCAGAGACTTTCTGCTGCTTTGCCTGTCGGGCAGGTGGAATGGGGAGTTAATAGATGTTACTGACTGCAATTGTTCATCAAACATCGTAGGTTTTGTTGCCTGTTAATGTTTTCAGAAGCTAGGCAATCATTGCGGTGCCTGGCCTTTAAACGTGCCACGTGTCTTAGCTCTCAGGTCAAGAATCACTGCACTAATAGGAATTGTTACCTTTTTGCCCTGCCCACCATGTAAATCAACTGTCTAGGGATATTAGTCTCGCTCATACGATCCAAGAGTAAATAGATAAAGGCTTACAAAACAGACTAAATGCTTTAGAGAAAGGAAGATTGCTCAAGAGAAATAAGATTCAATATATCCAGTTTACACTCCCAGCTAAGGTTGTTCATGATATAAGTAGATTTGCGTTAACATTTCAGTAATCCAGAACTTGATTGGAACTTAATTCAACAGCATTTTAGGAGGTTGTGGAATAACATCCACTTATTTGTGGATATTCATCAGCTACATGCTCCAATTTCTGATATAAGTAATTCTCAAGTTGAGCACTGAGTGGCTACTAATTTGCTACCCCTGCTAGAGATTAAGATCCCCTAAGAAATTAATTTGACCTCAGCGTAGTGACCCTGCTTGGTCACCTTAGAGCAGGTGGTGGTCTGGCAACGTCTTGCGTATGGGGTCCCCAGCCAGTCTCCTCCCTCCCAGCCTTCTTCGGATGGCGGCTATTTATGCTGGACGTGTGGCCAGAGACGGGTAAGGATCACGTGGAACCTCGGCAACCTAAGACAGAGCCATTACCATGCTGCAATGAGTTTCAATGACAGGTAAGACGGAGGAATTCGCACTGACCGCTTAAGACAGGCAGCGTCCCCTAAACAAATAATAAATAAGGGGGAAATGGAGGTAGAACGTGCAGACCCGGCAAGGAGTTCAAGGCCCTGTGGGCCCAAGCATTGAAGACCGTCCAAACCATAGGCTCTGAGGATCAGACTTTAGCCACCTAGCAGACATAGCAAACTGTCCCTCATCTGATTATTCAGGTATGCTTGTTAGTAATCGCATACATGAGCCCTGGATATCCACAGATAAATGTAAAAACCTTTCCTAAAAGCCGAGACTGTAAATTCCAAAACGGCAAAGTTTCCCCTTCCCCCACCTCCCACCCCCCAAAAAAGAAGAAAAGCCAAAGAGGATAGAGAAAAACACTGTTGACTGATGATGTATGGAGGGGATTGTAATAAACCTAATGAAACAAGTCAAATGAATGGCTTGTGAATGTGAAACTGATGATGTGCCCTGTAAACTTTCACTCAATCCACAATAAAAACCTAAGAAAGAAAGAAAGAAAGAAAGAAAGAAAGAAAGAAAGCTACATTGCAGACGAGTCCAACATATCCACATACAGAGAGCTAGCTACATGGCAGGGTGGTGCAACATTTCAATACACAGAGTTCTAGCTACAAGACAGATGAGTCCACCTTGTCTATATACAGAGAGCTAGCTAGATGGCAGCATAGTGCATATTACCATATGCAGAGTTTTAGCTACATAGCATTTGTGTCCAACGTGTCCATATACTGAGAGTTAGCTTCATGGCAGACAAGTCCAATATGTACATATACAGAGAATTACGTACTTGACAGATCAGTCCAACATATCCACATACTGAGAGTGAACTACATGGCAGATCAGTCCAAAATATCCATGCATAGAGAGCTAGCTACATATCAGACGAGTCCAAAATGTTCATATTCAGAGAGCTAACCACATGGCAGGGTAGTCCATCATTTCCATATACAGAGTTCAAGATACATGGCAGATGAGTCCATAGTGTTCATATACTGAGATCCAGCTACATGGCAGTGTAGCCCAACATAACCATATACAGAGTTCTAGTTACATTGCAGATGTGTCCAATATGTCCATAGACTTAGAGTTAGCTACATGATAGACAAATCCAATGTGTTCATATACGGAGAGCAACCTACTTGGAAGATCAGTCCAACATATCCATGTACAGAGACCTAGCTACATGGAAAATGAGTACAAAATGTCCATATACAGAGAGCTAGCTACATAGCAGGGTAGTGCAACATTTCCATATACAGAGTTCTACCTACAAGGCAGATGAGTCCAACTTGTCTATACACAGAGAGCCAGCTACATGCCAGAGTAGTGCATCATTTCCATATAAAGACTTCAAGCTACATGGCAAATGAGTCCAAAGTGTTCATATAATGAGAGCTAGGTTCATGTCACAGTAGTTCAACATGTCCATATACAGAGTTCTAGATACATGGCCGATGTGTCCAGTGTGTCCATGTACTGACTGCTAGCTACATGGCATGGTTGTGCAATATTTCCATATACAGAGTTGTAGATACATTGCAGATATATCCATCGTGTCAGTATACTGAGAGCTAGCTTCATGGCAGAAAAGTCCAATATGTTCATTTACATCGATTTACCTAGTTGGCAGATCAGTCCAACATATCCATGTACAGAGAGCTAGCTACATGGCAGAAAATCCAAAATGTCCATATACAGAGAGCTAGCTAAATAGCAGAGTAGAGCATCATTTCCATATACAGTGTTCAAGTTACATGGCAGATGAATCCAAAGTGTTCATGTACTGAGAGTTAGGTACATGGCAGAGTAGTGCAACATGGCAATATACAGGGTACTAGCTACATGGCAGATGAGTCCAAATTGTCCATATACTGAGAGCTAGCTACATGTCAGACGAGTCCAAAAACTCCATATGCAGAGAGCTAGCTACATGGCAGGGAAGTGCAACATTTCCATATGCAGACTTCTAACTTCAAGGCAGATGAGTCCAACTTCTCTATATACAGAGAGCTAGCTACGTGGCAGAGTAGTGCAACATGTCCATATACCGGATACTAGCTACATGGCATATGAGTCCAACATGTCCATATACTGAGAGCTAGCTACATGGCAGACAAGTCCAATATGTTCATATACAGAGAGCTACCTACTTGTCAGATCCGTCAAACATCCATGTATTGAGAGCTAGCTACATGGCAGGTAAGTCCAACATGTCCATATACTGAGATTTAGCTACATGGCAGATGTGTCCAATATGTTCATATACATAGACATACCTATTTGGCAGATCAGTCTATCATATCCATGTACTGATAGCTACCTACATTACATATGAGTCCAATGTGTCCATATATAGAAAGCTAGCTACATGACAGGGTAGTGCAACATTTCCATATACAGAGTTATAGCTACAAGGCTGATAAGTTAAACTTGTCTATATACAGAGAGCTAGCTACAGGGCAGGGTAGTGTACCGTTTCCATATACTGAGTTCTAGCTACAAGGCTGATGATTTGAACTTGTCCATATACTGAGAGCTAGCAACCTGACAGACCTGTACAAAATGTCCCTATAGAGAGAGCTAGCTAAATTGCAGAGTAGAGCATAATTTCCATACACAGAGTTCACGCTACATGGCAGATGAGTCCAACTTATCAATATACTGAGAGCTAGCTACATGGAAGGATAGTGCAACATTTCCATATACAGAGTTCTAGATACAAGGCAGTTGAGTCCAACTTGTCCATATACTGAGAGCTAGCTACATCTTAGACGAATCCAAAATGTCCATATACAAAGAGCTAGCTAAATGGCAGAGTTGAACATCATTTCCATATACGCAGTTTAAGCTACATGGCAGATGAGTCCAAACTGTCCATATACTGAGAACTAGCAACATGGCAGAGTAGTGCAACATGTCCATATACAGGGTACTAGCTGCATGGCAGATGAGTCCAACATGTCCATATATATACTGAGAGTTAGCTACATGTCAGATGAGTCCAAAATGTCCATATAATGAGAGCTAGCTAAATGACAGAGTAGTTAATCATTTCCATATACAGAGTTTAAGCTAAACGGCAGATGCGGCCAAAGTGTTCATATACTGCTAGCTAGCTATATGGCAGACAAGTCCAATATGTTCATATACAGAGAACTACCTAGTTGGAAGATCAGTCCAACATATCCATGCACAGAGTGGTAGTTACATGTCAGACGAGTCCAAAATGTTCATATACAAAGAGCTACCTATGTGGCAGAGTAGTGCAAAATGTCCATATACCGGGTACTAGCTCTATGGCATATGAGTCCAACATGTCCATATACTGAATGCTAGTTACATGGCAGACAAGTCCAATATGTTCATGTACAGAGAGCTAGCTACATGTCAGGGTTGTGCAACATTTCCTTATACAGAGTTCTAAATACATGGCAGATGTTTCCAACGTGTCCATATACTGAGAGTTTGCTACACGGCAAGTAGTCTAACATGTCCATATACAGGTACTAGCTACATGACAGATGAGTCCAAAATGACCATATACTGAGAGCTATCTACATGGCAGACAAGTCCAATATGATCATATACAGAGAGCTACCTTATTGGCAGATCAGTCCAACGTATCCCTGCACAGAGAGCTAGCTACATGTCAGATGAGTCCAAAATGTCCATATACAGAGAATTAGCTACATTGCAGGGTAGTCCATCATTTCCATAAACAGAGTTCTAGCTACATGGCAGATTAGTTCAACATGTCCATATAATGAGAGCTAGCTACATGCCAGATAAGTCCAATATGTTCATATACTGAGAGCTAGCTACAAGGCAGAGTAGTCCAACAGGTCCATACACAGGATACTATTACATGTCAGATGAGTCCAACATGTCCATATACTGAGAGCTAGCTACATGTCAGACGAGTCCAAAATATCCATGCAGAGAGCTAGCTACATGGCAGAGTAGTGCATCATTTGCTTATACAGAGTTTAAGCTACATGGCAGATGAGGTCAATATGTCCATATACTGAGAGCTAGCTACATGGCAGAGAAGTCAAATACATTCATATACAGAGAACTACCTACTTGGCAGATCAGTACAACATATCTATGTACAGAGAGCTAGATACATGGAAGATGAATCCAAAATGTACATATATAGAGAGCTAGCTACATGGCAGGGTAGTGCAACATTTCCATATACAGAGTTGTAGCTACAAGGCAGATGAGTCCAACTTGTCTATATACACAGAGCTAACTACAAGCAAAGTAGTGCAACATTTCCATATACAGTGTGCTAGCTACAATGCAAATGCGTCCAACGGGTCCTTATACTGAGAGCTAGGTACATGGCAGACAAGTCCAATGTGTTCATATACACAGACGAGTCCAAATGTCCTGGCAGACAAGTCCAAAATGTCCACATACAGAGAGCTTCCTACATATCAGGGTAGAGAAACATTTCCATATAGAGAGTTCTAGCAATAGGACAGATGAGTCCAAATTTTGCCTATACTGAGAGCTAGCTACATGCAGAGTAGTCCAACAAGTCAATATACAGAGTTCCAGCTACATGACAAATGTGTCTAACGTGTCCAAATATTGAGAGCTACCTACAGGTCAGACATTTTCCATATATTCATATACAGAGAGCTACCTACTTGGCAGATCAATCCAACATATCCATGTACAGAGCACTAGCTACATAGGAGATGATTCCAAAATGTTGATATATAGAGAGCTAGCTACATGGCATGGTACTGCAACATTTCCATATACAGTGTTCTAGCTACATGGAAGATGTGTCCAAAGTGTTCATATACTGAGTGTTAGCTACAATGCAGACAAGTACAATTGTTCTTATACAGAGAGCTACCTACTTGACAGATCAGTCCAACATATTCATGTACAGAGAGCTAGCTAAATGGCAGACAAGTCCAAAATATCCATATACAGACAGCTAGCTACATGGTAGGGTAGTGCAACATTTCCATATACAGAGTTCGTAGGTACAAGGCAGATCAGTCCAACTTGTCTATATTAAGAAAGCGAGCTATATTGCAGAGTAGTACAAGATTTCCACATATAGAATTCAAGATACACTGCAGATCTGTCTAACATCTCCATATACTGAGAGCTAGTTGCAGGGTAGCATAGTCCAACATGTCCATATACATGGTACTTGCTACATGGCAGATGAGTCCAACATGTCCATATACTGAGAGCTAGCTACATGGCAAACAAGTCCAATATGTTCATATATAGAGAGCTACCTACTTGGGAGATCAGTCCAACCTATCCATGAACAGAGAGCTTGCTACATGGTAGACAGGTCCAAAATGTCCATATACAGAGAGCTAGCTACATGGCAGGGTAGTGCAATATTTCCGTATACAGCGTTCTAGCTACAAGGCAGATGAGTCCAACTTGTCTATATACAGAGAGCTAACTACATGGAAGGGTCGTGCATCATTTCCATATACAGAGTTCTAGCTACATAGCAGATGTGTCCATAATGTCCAAAGACTGAGCACTAGTTATATGTCAAACGAGTCTAAAATGTCCATGCACACAGAGCTAGCTACAAGGCAGAGTAGTGCATTATTTCCATATACAGAGTTTCAGCTAAATGGCAGATGGTTCTAAATGTTCATATACTGAGAGTTGACTACATGGCAGAGTACTCCCACATGTCCATATGCAGAGTTCTAGCTACACAGTAGATGTGTCCAACATGTACATATACTGAGAGCTGGCTACATGGCAGACAAGTCCAATATGTTCATGTACAGAAAGCTACCTACTTGGCGGATCAGTCCAACATATCCATGTACAGAGAGCAGACGTGTCCAAAATGTCCATATAAAGAGAGCTAGCTACATGGCACTGTAGTGCAACATATCCAAATACAGAGTTCTAGCTACATGGCAGACGTGTTCAACATTTCCATATACTGAGAGCTAGGTACATGACAGACAAGTCCAATATGTTAATATGCAGGAGCTACCTACTTGGCAGATCAGTTCAACATATCCATGTAAAGAGAGCGAGCTACAGGGCAGACGAGTCCAAAATGTCCATATACAGATACCTAGCTACATGGCAGTGTAGTGCAACATTTCCACATAAAAAGTTCTAGCTGCAAGGCAGATGCGTTTAACGTGCCTATATACAGGCAGCTAGTTTCATGGCAGAGTAGTGAAACATTTCCATATACAGAGATCTAACTACATGGCAGATGTGTCCAACGTATCCATATCCTTAGAGCTAGCAACATGGCAGACCAGTCCAATATGTTCATATTCAGAGAGCTATCTATTTGGCACATCAGTCCAACATATACATGCACAGAGAGCTAGCTACATTGAATATGAGTATAAAATATCCATATATAGAGAGCTAGCTACATGGCAGGGTAATGCAACATTTCCACATGCAGAGTTCTAGCTGCAAGTCAGATGAATTCAAGTTGTCAATACACAGAGAGCTAGCTACATGGCAGGGTAGTGAATCATTTCCATATACAGAATTCTAGCTAAAAGGCAGATGAATCCAACTTGACTATATACAGAGAGCTAGCTATATTGCAGTGTAGTGCAACATTTCCATATACAGAGTTGTGGCTACAAGGCAGATGAGTCCAACTTGTCCATATACTGAGACTTAGCTGCATGGCAGAGTAGTCCAATATGTCCATATACAGGGTATTATGTACATGGACGATGAGTCCAAAGAGTCCATATACTAAGAGCTAGCTACATGGCAGACAAGTCCAATATGTTCATATTCAGAGAGCTACCTACTTGGCAGATCACTCCAACATATCCATGTACAGACAACTAGCTACATGTCAGACGAGTACCAAATGTCCACATAAAGAAAGCTAGCTAGATGGCAGATGTGTCCCACATGTCCATATACTGAGAGCTAGCTACATGGCAGAGTAGTCCAACATGTCCATATACATTGAACTAGCTACATGGCAGATGGGACCAATATGTTCATATACAGAGAGCTAGCTACCTGGCAGATCATTTTAACATATCCATGTGCTGAGAGCTAGCTACATGGCAGACAAGTCCAATATATTCATATACAGAGAGCTAGCTGAATGGCAGGGTAGTGCAACATTTACATATTCAGAGTTCTAGCTACATGGCAGATGTGTTCAACGTTTCCATATAAAGAGATCTAGCTACATGGCAGGGTAGTGCAACATTTCCATATACAGACTTCTAGCTACAAAGCAGATGAGTCCAACTCCACTCTATACAGAGATCTAGCTATGTGGCAGAGTAGTGCAACATGTTCATATACCGGATACTAGCTACATGGCATATGACTCCAACATGTCCATATACCAAGAGCTAGCTACATGTCAGAAGAGTGCAAAATGTCCATATAAAGAGAGCTAGTTACATGACAGGGTTGTGTAACATTTCTGTATACAGAGTTCAATCTACATATCAGATGAGTCCAAAGTGTTCATATACTGAGTCCTATCTACATGGCAGAGTAGTCCAACATGTACATATAAAGAGTACAAGCTATATGGCAGATGTGTCCAATGTGTCCATATGCTGAGAGATAGATACATGGCAGACAAGTCCAATATGTTCATATACAGACAGGTAGCTACATGGCAGTGTAGTGAAACATTTCCATATGCAGAATTCTAGCTACATGGCACATGTGTCCAACCTGACAATATACAGAGAGCTAGATATATGGCAGAGTAGTACAACATGTACATATACAGGGTACTAGCTACAGGGCAGACAAGTCCAATATGTTCGTATACAAGAGAGATACCTACTTGGCAGATCAGTCCTACATATCTATGTACAGAGAGCTAACTACATGGCAGATGCATTTAAAATGTCCATGAACAGAATTCTAGCTACAAGGCAGATGAGTTCAACTTGTCTATATATTGAGAGCTAGCTAAATGGAAGACTAGTCCAACATGTCCATACACAGAGTTCTGCCTACATGGCAGATGTGACCAATGTGTCCATATACTGAGAACTAGCTACATGGCAGAGTGGTGCCTCATGTACATATAGAGTGTACTAGCTACATGGCAGATGAGTCCAACATGTCCCTATACTGAGAGCTTGCTACATGACGGAAAACTCCAATATGTTCATATACAGAGAGATAAGTCCAACATGTCCGTGTACAGGGAACTTGCTACATGGTAGATGAATGCAACATATCAATATACTGAGAGCTAGCTACATGGCAGACAAGTCCAATATATTCATATACAGAGAGTTAGCTACATAGCAGGGTAGTGCAACATCTCCATATTCAGAGTACTAGCTACAAGTCAGATGAGTCCGAATTGTCAATGTACAGGGAGCTAACTATGTGGCAGGATAGTGCGACATTCCCATATACAGAGTTCTAGCTACAAGGCAGATGAGTCCAACTTGACTATCTACAGAGAATTTGCTACATGGCAGGGTAGAGCAAAATTTCCATATACAGAGTTCTAGCTACAAGACAGATGAGTCCAACTTGTCTATGTACAGAGAGCTAGCTA
Organism: Chrysochloris asiatica; assembly: GCF_000296735.1. NCBI lineage: Eukaryota > Metazoa > Chordata > Mammalia > Afrosoricida > Chrysochloridae > Chrysochloris > Chrysochloris asiatica. The sequence continues at coordinate 460,448 of NW_006408916.1, forward strand.
CATGGAAGGGTTGTGCAATATTTACATATACAGTGTTCTAGCTACATGGCAGATGTTTCCAATGTGTCCATATACTGAGAGCAAGCTACATGGCAGAGTAGTCATACATGTCCATATGCAGCGTATTAGCTGCATAGCATATGAGTCCAACTTGTCTATATACTGAAAGCTAGCTACATGGCAGAGTAGTGCAACATTTTCATATTCAGAACTCGAACTATATGGCAGATGCGTCCAACAAGTCCATATACTGAGAGCTACCTACATGGCAGATCAGTCAAACATGTCAATATACATGGTAATAGCTACATGTCACATGAAGCCAAAATGTCCATATACAGAGAGCTCGCTATATGTCAGAGTAGTACATCATTTCCATATACAGAGTTCAACTACATGGTAGATGAGTACAAAGTGTTCATATACTGAGAGCTACCTACATGGCAGAATAGTCCAACATGTCCATATATAGGGTCTTAACTACATGACAGATGAGTCCAACATGTCCGTATACTGAGAGCTAGCTACATGACAGAAAAGTCCAATATGTTCATATACAGAAACCTAGCTACATGGCAGGGTAGTGCAACATTACCATATACAAAGGTCTAGCTACAAGGCAGATGTGACCAACATGTTCATATACTGAGAGCTAGCTACATGTCAGAGTAGTCCACCATGTACCTATAAAGGGTACTATCTACATGTCATATAAGTCCAACATGTCCATATACTGAGAGCAAGCTACATGGCAGACAAGTTCAATATGTTAATATAGAGAACACTACCTACTTGGCAGATTAGACCAACATATCCATGCACAGAGAGCTAGCTACATGTCAGACGTGTCCAAAATGTTCATATACTGAGAGCTAGCTACATGGCAGAGTAGCCCAACTTGTCCATATGCATGGTTCTAGCTACAAGACAAATGAGTCCAACGTGTCTATATACAGAGAGCTAGCTACATGGCAGATGTGTCCAAAGTGTCAATATACTGAGAGCTAGCTACATGGCAGAGTTGCACAACATGTTCATATACAGGGTACTAGCTTCATGGCAGATGTGTCCAACATGTCCATATGCTTAGAGCTAGCTACATGGCAGACTAGTCCAATATGTTCATATATAGAGAGCTAGCTACATGGAAGGTTAGTGCAACATTTCCATATGCAGATTTCTACCTACATGGCATTTGTGTCCAACATGTCCATATACTGAGAGCTAGCTACATGGCAGAGTTGCACAACATGTCCATATACAGGGTACTAGCTTCATAACAGATGAGTCTAACATGCACATATACTGAGAGTCAGCTACATGACAGACAAGTCCAATATGTTCATATACAGAGAGCTACCTACTTGGCAGATCAGTCCAACATATCCATGCACAGAGAGCTAACTACATGTCAGAAGAGTGCAAAATGTCCATATACAGAGAGATAGTTACATGGCAGGGTAGTGCAACATTTTCGTATATAGAGTTCAAGCTACATGTCAGATGTGTCCAATGTGTCCATATACTGAGATTTACCTAATTCGCAGATCAGTTCAAATTTCCATGCACAGACATCTAGCTACATATCAGATGAATCCAAAATGTCCATATACAGAGAGCTAGGTACAAGGCAGAGTAGTTCTTCATTTCCATATACAGAGTTCAAGCTACTTGAAGATGAATCCAAAGTGTCCGTATACTCCGAGCTAGCTATATGGCAGAGTAGACCAGCATGCCCATAAATAGGGTACTACCTACATGACAAATGAGTCCAACATGTCCATATACAGAGAGCTAGCTACATGGCAGAGTAGTGCAACATATCCATATACAGAGTTCTAGCTAGAAGGCAGATGAATCCAATTTTTCTATATTCAGAGAGCTAGCTATATGACAGAATAGTGCAACATCATGTCCATATTCAAGGTACTAGAAACATGGCAGACAGTTCCAATATGTTCATATACAGAGAGCACCCTACCTGTCAAACCACTCCAACATATCCAAGTACATTGAGCTAACTACGTGACAGAGTAGTGCATCATTTCCAAATATAGAGTTAAGCTATGTGGCAGATGAGTCCAAGGTGTTCATATACTGAGAGCTAACTACATGGCAGAGTAGTCCAACATGTCCATATACAGAGAGCCATCTATATGGCAGATGAGTCCAAAATGTCCATATACAGAGAGCTAGCTACATGGCAGGGTATTGCAGCATTTCCATATACACAGTTCGAGCGACAAGGCAGATGAGTCCAACATGTATTTATATAGAGAGCTAGCTAAATGGCAAGGTATTGTAACATTTCCATATACAGAGTTCTATCTATATGGCAGATGTGTCCAACTTGTCCATATACTCAGAGGTACCTACATGGTGGAGTAGTCCAACATGTCCATATACAGGGTCTTAGCTACATGGCAGATGAATCCCACATGTCCTTATACTGAGATCTAGCTTCATGGCAGAGAAGTCCAATATGTTCATATACAGATAGCTAGCTAAATGGCATGGTAGTGCAACATTTCTATATACAGGATTCTAGCTACATGGCAGATGTGTCCAACGTGTCAATATACTGAGATCCACCTACATGGCAGATCACTCCAAACTATCCATGCACAGAGAGATAATTACATGGAAGACGAGTCCAAAATGTCCATATGCAGAGTTCTAGCTACATAGCAGAGTAGTCCAACATGTCCATATACAGGTTACTAGCTACAAGGCAGATGAGTCCAACTTGTCTATATACAGAGAGCTAGTCAGAGTAGTGCAACATTTCCATATACAGAGTTCTACCTACATGGCAAATGTGTCCAATGTGTTCATATACTGAGAGTTACCTACGTGGCAGAACAGTTCAAACTTCCATGCACAGAGAGCTAGCTAAATGTCAGGCATGAGACATATACACAGAGTTAGCTACATGGCAGTGTTGTGCATCATTTCCATATACAGAGTTCAAGCTACATGGCAGATGAGTCAAAAGTGATCATATAAAGAGAGGTAGCTGCAAGGCAGAGTAGTCCAACATATCCATATACAGAGTTCTAGCTACATGGCTGATGTGTCAAACGTGTCCATATACAGAGAGCTAGCTACATAGCAGGGTAGTGCAAAATTTCCATATATATAGTTCTAGCTACGAGGCAGATGAGTCCAACTTGTCTTTCTTCAGAGATCTAGCTACACGGCAGGGTAGTGTAACATTTCCATATACAGAGTTCTAGCTACAAGGCAGATGAGACCAACTCGTACATATACTGAGAGCTAGCTATATGGCAGACGAGTCCAAAATGTCTATATACAGAGAGCTAGCTAAATGGCAGAGTAGTGCATCATTTCCATATAAAGAGTTCAAGCTACATGGCAGATGAATCCAAAGTGTCCATATAGTGAGAGCTAGCTACATGGCAGAGTATTGCAACAAGCTCATATACAGGGTACTAGCTACATGGCAGATGAGTCCAAATTGTCCATATACAGAGAACTAACTAAAAGGCAGAGTATGCATCATTTCCATATACAGACTTCAAGCTACATGGCAGATGAGTCCAAAGTGTTCATATACTGAGAGCTACCTACATGTCAGACAAGTACAATATGTTCATATACAGAGAGATAACTACTTGGCATAACAGTCCAACATATCAATGCACAGAGAATTAGCTACATGTCAGAAAAATCCAAAATGTCCATATACAGAGAGCTAGCTACATGGCAGGGTAGTGCAACATTTCCATATACAGACTTGTAGGTACAAGTCAGATGTATCTAACTCCTCTGTATGTAGAGAGCTAGCTATATAAAAGGGAAGTGCAGCATTTCCATATACAGAGTTCTAGCTACAAGGCAGATGAGTTCAACTTGTCTCTATACAAAGAGCTATCTACATGGCAGAGTAGTGCAACTTGTCCAAATACAGGGTACTAGATACATGACATATAAGTCCAACATGTCCATATACTGAGAGCAAGCTACATGGCAGACAAGTCCAATATGTTCATATACAGATAGCTACCTCCTTGGCAGATCAGTCCAACATATCCATGTACTGAGAGCTACCTACTTGGCAGATGAGTCCAACATGTCCATATACTGAGATTTAGCTGCATGGCAGATGGGTCCAATAATTTCATATACAGAGAAATACCTACTTGGCCAATCAGTCCAACATATCCATGTACTGAGAGCTACCTACATGGCAGATGAGTCCAACGTGTACATATACTGAGAGGTAGCCACATGGCAGGGCTATCCAACATGTCTTTATATAGTGTACTTTATATGAGTCAAACATGTCCATATACTGAGAGCTAGCTACCTGGCAGACAAGTCCAATATGTTCATATACAGAGAGCTAGCAACATGGCAGAGTAGTGTAACATTTCCACATACAGAGTTTTAGCTACATGGCAGATGTGTCCAACATGTCCATAACTTGAGCACTACCTACATGGAAGATCAGTCCTAAATATTCATGCACATACAGCTAATTACCAGTCAAATGAGTCCAAAATGTCCATATACAGCGTTCTAGCTACATGGCAGATGTCTCCAACCTGTGCATATACCGAGATCTACCTACATGGCAGAGAAGTACAACATGTCCATACACCCGGTACTAGCTACTTGGCTGACGAGTCCAACTTGTCAATATACAGAGAGCTAGCTACATGTCAGGGAAGTACAAAATTTCCATATACAGACTTCTAGCTACAAGGCAGATGAGTCCAACTTGTCTATATACAGAGAGCTAGCTACATGTCAGAGCAGTCCAACAAGTCCATATAGCGGTTACTAGCTGCATTGCATATGAGTCCAATATATCCATATACTGAGAGCTAGCCACATGGCAGACAAGTACAATATGTTCAAATACAGAGAGATGCCTACTTGGCAGATCAGTCCAACATATCCATGTACTGAGAGCTACCTACATGGCAGATGAGTCCAACATGTACCTATACTGAGATTTAGCTACATGGCAGATGAGTCCAATATGTTCATAATCAGAGCGTTAGCTACATGGTAGAGTAGTAAAATATGTATATATTACAGGGTCCTAGATACATGGCAGATGAGTCCAACATGTCCATATACTGAGAGCTAGCTAAATGGCAGA
>NW_006408916.1:466593-468351 GCF_000296735.1 Chrysochloris asiatica
CATATTCTGAGAGCTAGCTACATGGCAGAGTAGTCCAACATGTCCATATACAGGGAACTAGCTACATGGCAGATGAATACAATATGTTCATATAAAGAGAGCTATCTACTTTGCAGATCAGTCCAACATATCCATGTTCTGATAGCTAGCTACATGATAGACAAGTCCAATATATTCATATACAGAGAGCTAGCTACATGGCAGAGTAGTGCAATATTTACATATACAGAGTTCTAGCTACATGGAGATGTGTTCAATGTGTCCATATACAGATACTAGCTGAATGGCAGGGTAGTGCAACATTTCCATATACAAAATCTAGCTACAAGGCAGATGTGGTCCAACTTGTCTATGTGTAGAGAGCTAGCTTCATGGAAGTGCAGTGCAACATTTCCATATATAGAGTTAGAGCTACAAGGCAGATGAGTCCAACTTGTCTATATAATGAGAGCTACCTACACAGCAGATTAGTTCATGATTTCCATATACAGAGTTCAAGCTGCATGGCAGGTGAATCCAATTTTTCTATATATAGAGAGTTTGCTACATGGCAGAGTAGTGCAACATATCCATATACAGGTTACTAGCTACATGACAGATGAGTCCAACATGCCCTTATACTTGAAAATGCCCTGTACATGGAAATTTAGTCCAATATGGTCATTTACCGAGAGCTACCTACTTGGCTTATTAGTCTAACATATTCATGTACAGAAAGTAGCTAAATGGCAGATGAGTCCAAAACGTCCATATACAGAGAGCTTGCTACATGGCAGGGTAGTGCAACATTTCCATATACAGAGTTCTAGCTGCATGCAGATTTGTCTAACATGTCCTTATACTGAGAGCTGCATATGAACACGTTGGACACATCTGTCATGTAGCTAGAACTCTGTATATGGAAATGTTGCATTACCCTGCCATGTAGCTAGCTCTCTGTATATGAACATATTGGACATCTCTGCCATGTAGACAAGTTGGATTCATCTACTTGTAGCTAGAACTCTGTATATTGAAATGTTGCACTACCTTGCCATGTAGCTAGTCCTCTATATATAGACACTTTGGACTCATTTGCCTTGTAGCTAGAACTCTGTATATGGAAATGTTGCACTACACTGCCATGTAGCTAGCTCTCTGTATATGAACATATTCTACTTGCACTATAAGTCCAAATTATCCATGCACAGAGAGCTAGCTACATGGCAGACAAGTTCAATATATACATATACAGAGAGCTAGCTACATGGCATAGTAGTGCATCATTTCCATATACAGAGTTGTAGATACAAGGCAAATGTGTCCAACGTGTCCATATACTGAGAGCTAGCTACATGGCAGACAAGTCCAATATTTTCATATACAGAGAGCTAATTATTTGGCAGATCAGTCCAACATATCCAAGAACAGAAAGCTAGCTACATGGCAGACGAGTTCAAAACATCCATTTCCAGAGAGCTAGCTACATTTTACGGTAGTGTAACATTTACATATACAGAGTTTGAGCTTCAAGGTAGATGAGCCCAACTTGTCTATGTACAATGAGCTAGCTACATGGCAGAGTAGTGAAACATTTCCAAATCCAAAGATCAGGCCACATGGCAGATGTGTTCAACGTGCCCATATACTGAGAGCTAGCTACATGGAAGACTAGTCCAATATGTTAATATACAGAGAGCTATCTACTTGGCTGATTAGTCTAACATATCTATGTACAGAGAGCTAGCTACATGGCAGATGAGTCCAAAATGTCCATAT
>NW_006408916.1:468896-481001 GCF_000296735.1 Chrysochloris asiatica
TACATCTCAATATCAAGAAAACAAAAATCCTCACCACTGGACCAATAAACAACATTCTTATCAATGGAGAAAAGATTGAAGTTGTCAAGGACTTCATTTTTCTAGGATCAACTATCAAAACTCACGGAAGCAGCAGTCAAGAGATCAGACGACGTATTGCATTGGGCAAATCTGATGCATGGGAACTTTTTAAAGTATTGGAGAGCAGAGATGTCAGCTTGAGGACTACGGTGTGCCTGACCCAGTCCATGGTGTTTTCAATAGCCTCATATGGATGCGAAAGCTGGACAGTGAATAAGGAAGATCGTAGACAAATTGATGCCTCTGAGTTGTGGTGTTGAAGAAGAATACTGAAAGTGCCATGGACTGCCAAAGAACCAACAGATCTGTTTTGGAAGAGGTGCAGCCAGAGTGATCCTTGTAGGCCAGTATATGACTAAGCTTCGTCTCTCATACTTTGGACATATTGTCCTGAGGAAACAGTCGCTGTAGAAAGATGTCATGCTGGGTAAGGTGGAGGGTCAGAGAAAAAGAGGAAGACCCCTAACGAGATGGAATGGCCAGTTGGCATCATTGATGGACTCAAGTATGGCAGTAGTAGTGAGGTTGGCCCAGGATCGGACATTGTTTCTTTCTGCTGTGCATGGGGTCTCTATGAGTCAGTTCTGACTTGATGGCACCTGACAAAAACAACAACAACCTACTTGGCAGATCAGTTCAACATATCCATGAACAGAGAGCTAGCTACATGGCAGAGTAGTGAAACATTTCCATATACAGAGATCTAGCTACATGGCAGATGTGTCCAACGTGTCCATATACTGAGTGCTAGCTACATGGAAGACAAGTCTAATATGGTAATATACAGAAAGCTAGCTACTTGGCTGATTAGTCCAACATATCCATGTACAGAGAGCTAGATACATGGCAGACGAATCCAAAATGTCCATATACAGGGAGCTAGATACATGGCAGACGAGTCCAAAATGTCCATATACAGGGAGCTACCTACATGGCATGGTAGGGCAACATTTCCATATACAGAGTTCTAGCTACAAGGCAAATGAGTCCAACTTGTCTATATACAGAGAGCTAGATACATGACAGAGTAGGGAAACATTTCTATATACAGAGTTCTAACTACATGGCAGGTGTTTCCAGTGTGTCCATATACTAAGAGCTAGCTACATGGAAGACAAGTACAATATGTTCATATTCAGAGAGCTACCTACCTGGCAGATCATTCCTACATATCCATGTACAGAGAGCTAGCTACAAGTCAGACAAGTCCACAATGTCCATATACAGAGAGCTAGGTACATGGCAGTGTAGTGCACCATTTCCATATACAGAGTTCTAGCTACATGGCAGATGAGTCCAACTTGTCTATATACAGAGAACTAACTACATGGAAGGGTAGAGTCCTAAAAGTCTATATACAGAGAACTAGCAATATAGCAGAGTAGTGAATCAATTCCATGTTTAGAGTTCAAAATACATGACAGATAAGTCCAAAGTGTTCATATACTGAGAACTAGATACATGGTAGAGTAGTCCAACATGTCCATATACAGAGTTCTAGCTACAGGGCTGATGTGTCCAATGTGTCCATATACTGAGAGCTAGCTACATGACAGACAAGTCCAATAGGTTCATATACAGACAGCTATCTACTTGGCAGTTCATTCCAACATATCCATGTACAGAAAGTGAGCAACATCTCAGACGAGTCCAAAATGTCCATATACAGAGAGCTAGCTACATGGCAGGGTTGTGCATCATTTCAATATACAGAATTCTAGTTACAAGACAGATGAGTCCAATGTGTCTATATACAGAGAACTACCTACATGGCAGAGTAGTGCAACATTTCCATATACATAGTTCTAGCTAAAAAGCAGATGAGTCCAACTTGTCTATATACAGATAGCTAGTGACATGGCAGCCTAGAACAACATGTCCATATACTGGGTACAAGCTACATGACATATGAATCCAACATGCCCATATACTGAGAGATAGGTACATGGCAAATGAGTCCAAACTATCCATATACTGAGAGCTAGCTACATGGCAGGGTAGTGCAACATTTCCATATACAGAGTTCTAGCTACATGGTAGATGAGTGCAACATGCCCATAAACTGATAGCTAGCTACATGGCAGAGTAGTACAAGATGTCCAAATACAGTGTACTAGCTACATGGCAGATGAGTCCAACATGTCCATAAACTGAGAGCTAGCTACATGGCAGACAATTCCTATATGTTCATATACAGAAAACTAGCTACATGGCAAGGTAGTGCAATATTTCCATATACTGTGTTCTAGCTACGATGCTGATGAGTCCACCTTTTCTATATACAGAGAACTATCTACATGGCAGAGTAGTGCAATATTTCAATGTACAGAGTTCTTACTGCATGCAGATGTGTCCAACTGTTGCAGACCCTGCAGACCCGTTCAGGAGTTCGAGGCCCTGTGGGCCCGAGTGTTGAAGACCGTATAGGCCACAGGCTCTAAGGAACAGACTCTAGCCACCTAGCAGACATAGCAAGCTGTTTTTCATCTTAGTGTTCAGCTAGGTTTATTATTAAGTGCATATATAAAGCCTTGATATCCACAGACAAATGTAATCTTTTCCTAAAAGACGAAACTGTAAAATTCCAAAAAGGCAAAGTTCTTCCCTCAGAGAATTCAAAGTAAATTGGGTGGCTCCCCGGTTCTTTGTTCTAAGGATAATAGGACTGCCCTGCCTAAAGGTTTACATGTGCAGGCTATTCACCCAGGCGTTTCTTTTCCGGAAGAACCTGTGCTGGGCATCCAACACAATGGAGATCATCCCAATCTTCCTTTTCCTTTCCCCATTTGAGGCTAGGTGCTAAAAGGTATGTTAATTAAGCTAGAGAAACCAACTTGCGGTCGTGAGATTCGAACCTGCGAAGTACAATGTAAGGCTGCCTGAATGTCTGGAAAATTACGTATGTTAGCTGTACCTTGTCTTAGTCCCACCCAGCTTTGTGTAAAGTACCTCTACCCACAAAAACAAAACAAAACAAAACAAAAAAACGGAGGCGCAGAACGGAACCAGGTGCATTACGACTGGCAAGGCGTGTGTTACAGCATGCAGGGGCCACAGTCCAGCATTGCAACCATACTGCCTGTTTAGCCAAGATGTTTACTATGCAGGATATTACGGCCTTCCTGGCTGAGATGTTTGCAATGCAGGATTTGCCTGATGCCAGTACTGCATCCACTCTGGTTTCGGTGTGTCTCTTTGTGTCTCTCTTGGTGCCCTTGTGTGTATCTCTATATTTCTACAGCAGCCAGATATTCCCACTTCTTGAACCAAGTTCCTATGTTGAGGCAGGTCCCTGGCATCCAACGTATCCATATACTGAGAGCTAGCTACGTGGCAGATCAGTCCAAATTATTCATGCACAGAAGGCTAGCAACATGTCAGACAAGTTCAAAATGTCCATATACCGAGAGCTAGCTACATGGCAGAGTAGTGAAACATTTCCATATACACAGTTTTAGCTATATGGCAGATGTGTCCAACGTGTCCATATACTGAGAAATAGCTACAAGGCAGACAAGTCCAATATGTTCATACACAGAGAGCTACCAACTAGGCAGATCAGTGCAATATATTATATAGAAAGATAGCTACATGGCAGATGTATCCAACGTGTCCATATACTGAGAGCTAGCTACATGGCAGAGTAGTCCAACATGTCCATATACAGGGTACTAGCTACATGGCAGATGAGTCCAACTTGTCTATATACAGGGAACTAGCTACATGGCAGAGTAGAGCATAATTTCCATATATAGAGTTAAAGCCAAATGGCAGATGAGTCCAATGTTCATATACTACCTACTTGGTAGATCAGTCCAACATATCCATGTGCACAGAGTGAGCTACATGGCACATGAGTTCAAAATGTCCCAATACAGAGAGCTAGCTACATGGCAATGTAGTGCAACATTTCTATATACAGAGTTCTAGGTACGTGGCAGATGTGCCCAACGTGTTGACATACTGAGAGCTAGCTACATGGCAGATCATTCCAAATCATCCATGCACAGAGAGCTAGCTACATATCAGACGAGTACCAAATGTCCATATACAGAAAGCTATCTACAAGGCAGAATAGTGCATCATTTCCATATAAACAATTCCAGTTACATTCAGATGAGTCCAAAGTGTTCATATACTGAGAGCTAGCTACATGGCAGCATAGTCCAACTTGTCCATATACAGAGTTGTAGATACAAGGCAGATGTGTCCAAAGTGTCAGTATACTGAGAGCTAGCTACATGGCAGACAAGTCCAATATGTTCTTGTACAGAGAGCTAACTTCTTGGGAGATCAGTCCAACATATCCATGAACAGAGAGCTAGCTACATGGCAGATGAGTCCAAAATGTCCATATACTGAGAGCAAGCTACATGGCAGAGTAGTGCAACATTTCCATATACAGAGCTCTAGCTACAAGGCAGATGAGTCCAAGTTGTCTATACAGAAAGAGCTAGCTACATGGCAGAGTAGTGTAACATTTCCATATACAGAAATCTAGCTACATGGCAGATGTGTACAACGTGTCCAAATACTGAGAGCTAGCTACATGGAAGACAAGTCCAATATGATAATATAGAAAGAGTTACCTACTTCACTGATTAGTCCAACATATCCATGTATAGACAGCTAGCTACATGGCATACGAGTCCAAAATGTCCAAATACAGAGAGCCAGCTACATGGAAGCGTAGTGCATCATTTCCATATACAGAGTTCTAGCTAAAAGGCCAATGAGTTCAATGTGTTTATATACAGCGAGCTACCTACATGGCAGGGTTGTGCAACATTTTCATATACAGAGTTCTTGCTACAAGGCAGATGAGTCCACCTTTTCTATATACAGAGAGATATCAGTATGGCAGAATAGTGCAACATTTCAATATAGAGAGTTCTAGCAACATGGCAGATGTGTCAAATGTGTCAATATACTGAGAGTTTTGTACTTCGCAGAAAAGTTCAATATGTTCAAATACAGAGATCTACCTACTTAGCAGATCAATCCTACATATCCTTTTACAGAGAGCTAGCTACATGGCAGACGAGCCAAAATGTTCATATTACGAGAGCTAGCTACATGACAGGGTAGTGCAACATTTCCACATACAGAGTTCTAGCTACAAGGCACATGAGTCCAACTTGTCCATATACTGAGAGCTAGCTAACTCGCAGAGTAGTCAAACACGTCCATATACAGGGTACTAGCTTCATGCCAGATGAGTCCAACATGCCCATATAATGAGAGCTAGCTACATGGCAGACAAATCCAATATGTTCATATACAGAGAGCTAAATACTTGGTAGATCAGTCCAACATATGCATGTACAGAGAGCTAGCTACATCGCAGAAGTGTCAAAAATATCCGTATACAAAGTGCTAGCTACATGGCAGAGTAGTGCAGCATTTCCATATACAAATATCTAGGTAGAAGGCAGATGAGCCGCACTTTTCAATATACAGAGAGGTAGCTACATGGCAGGGTAGTGCAGCATTTCCATATACAGAATTCTAGGTACATGGCAGATGTGCCCAACATGTCCATATACTGAGAGCTAGCTAAATGGCAGACAAGTCAATATATTCATATACAGAGAGCTACCTACTTGGCAGATCAGTGCAACATATCCATGTACAGAGAGCTAGCTACATGGCAGGTGAGTCCAAAATTTCCATATACAGATACCAAGCTACATGGTATAGTAGTGCAACATTTCCACATACATATTTCTAGCTACAAGGTAGATGAGTCCAACATGCCCATATACTGAGAGCTAGCTACGTGGCAGAGTAGTCCAACATGTCCATATACAGATACCAAGCTACATGGTATAGTAGTGCAACATTTCCACATACAGAGTTCTAGCTACATGAGAGTTGTGTCCAACATGTCCATATACTGAGAGCTAGCTACATGACAGACAAGTCCAATATGTTCATATACAGAGAACTGCCTACTTGGCAGAGCAGTCCAACATATCCATGAAGACAGATCGAGCTACAGGACAGACGGATCCAAAATGTCCATATACAGAGAGCTAGCTACATGGCAAGGTAGTGCAAATTTCCATATATAGAATTCTAGCTACATGCCAGATGTGTAAAAAGTGTCCATTTACAGAGAGTTACCTACATGGCAGGGTTCTGCATCATATCTATATACAGAATTCTAGCTACAAGGCAGATGAGTCCAACGTGTCTATATATAGAGAGCTAACTACATGGCAGAGTAGTGCAACATTTCCATATACAGAGTTCTAACTACAAGGCAAATGAGTCCAACATGTCTATATACAGAGAGCTAGTTACATGGCAGTGTAGTGCAAAATTTCAACATGCAGTGTTCTAGCTACAAGGCAGATGTGTCCAACGTGTCCATATACTGAGAGCTAACTACATGGCAGATCAATTCAGCATATCTATGTACAGAGTTAAAGCCACATGGCATATGAGTCCATAGTGTTCATATACTGAGAGCTAGCTACATGGCAGAGTAGTGCAACATGTCTATAAAAGGGTACTAGCTACATTGCAGATGTATCCAACATGTGCATATACTGAAAGCAACTACATAGCAGTCGAATCCAAAATGTCCATATACAGAGAGCTAGCTACGTGGCAGGGTAGTGCAACATTTCCATGTACAGAGTTCTAGCTATAAGGCAGATGAGTCCAACATGTCCATATACTGAGAGCTAGCTACATGGCAGAATAGGGCATAATTTCCATATACAGAGTTAAAGCTTCACGGCAGATGAGTACAAAGTGTTCATATACTGAGAGCTAGCTACATGGCAGAGTAGTCCAACATTTCCATATACAGAGTTGTAGCAACAAGGCAGATATGTCCAACGTGTCAGTATACTGATATCTAACTACATGGCAGACAAGTCCAATATGTTCATATATAGAGAGCTATGTACTTAGTAGATCAGTCCAACATATCCATGTACACAGAGCTAGCTATATGGCAGGGTAGTGCAATGTTTTCATATACAGAGTTCTAGCTACAAGGCAGGTGAGTCCAACTTATCTATATACAGAGAACTAGCTACATGGCAGAGTAGTGCAACATTTCCATATAGAGATTTCTAGCTACATGGAGATGTGTCAAACGTGTCAATTTACTGAGAGCTAGCTACATAGCAGAGAAGTCCATATACACGGTACTAGCTACATGTCAGATGAGTCCAACATGTCCATATACAGACAGCTAGCTACATGGTAGAGTATTGGAACATTTCCATATACAGAGTTCTAGCTACAAGTGAAATGAGTCCAACTTGTCTATATACAGAGAGCTAGCTACTTGGCAGGGTAATGCAACATTTCCATATGCAGAGTTCTAGCTACAAGGCAGATGAGTCCAACTTGTTTACATACAGAGTTCTAGCAACATGACAGATGTGTCCAACATGACCATATACTGAGAGCTCTCAGTTTATGTCACGTTGGACACATCTGCCATGTAGGTAGAAATATGTTTATGGAAATGCTGCACTGCTGTTACATATAGATAAATTGCTCTGTATATAGATAAGTTGGACCCATTTGTCTTGTAGCTAGAACTCTGCATATGGATATGTTGTAATACCCTGCCACATAACTAGCTCTCTTTATATAGACAAGTTGGACTCATCTGTCTTGTAGTTAGAACTCTGTGTATGGGGCTATTGCACTACTCTACCAAGTAGCTAGCTCTCTGTATATAGAAAAGTTGGACTCATCTGCCTTATAGCTAGAACTCTGTATATGGAAATGTTTCACTACCCTGCCATGTAGTTAGCTCTCTGTATATGGACAATTTGAACTCGTCTGCCATGTTGCTAGCTCTCTGTACAAGGATATATTGGACTGATCTGCCAAGTAATAGCTCTCTGTATATGAACATATTGGACTTGTCTGCCATGTAGCTAGCTCTCAGTATATAAACACTTTGGACTTATCTGCCATGTAGCTTGAACTCGGTATTTGGAAATGATGCACTGCTCTGCCATGTAGCTAGCTCTCTGTATATGAACATTTTGAACTCGACTGCCATGTAGCTAGCTCTCTGGACATTGATATGTTGGACTGATTTGCTAAGTAGGTAGCTCACTGTATAAGAACATATTGGACTTCTCTGCCATGTAGTAAGCTCTCAGTACATGGACATGTTGGAATCATCTGCCGTGTAGCTAGTCCCCTGTATACGGACATGTTGGACTACTCAGTCATGTAGATAGCTCTCAGTATGGACACGTTGGACACATCTGTCATGTAGCTCAAACTCTGCATATGAAAATGTTGCACTACTCTGACATGTAGCTAGCTCTCTGTATATAGACAAGTTGCACTCATCAACCATGTAGTAGTTCTATGTACTGGGATAGTTGGGACTGATCTGCCATTTTGGTTGCTCTCAGTATATGGACAAGTTGGACACATCTGCCATGTAGCTAGAACTCTGAATATAGAATTTTTGAACAACCCTGCCATGTAGCTAGCTCTCTTTATAGAGACAAGTTGGACTCATCTTCCATTTAGCTAGTACCCTGTATATGGACATGTTGAACAACTCTGCCATGTAGCTAGCTCTCGATATTTGGACACGTTGGACACATCTGCCATGTGGCTAGAACTCTGTATATGGACATTTTGGACTCATCTCACATGTAGCTAGCTCTCTGTACATGGATATTTTGGACTGATCTGCCATGTATGTAGCTCTCAGTATATGGACTCATTGGGCATATCTGCCATATAGCTTAAACTCTGTATATGGAAATGTTGCACAACTCTGCCATGTAGCTAGCTCTCTATAAATGGACATTTTGGACTTATCTGCCATGTAGCTAGTATCCTGTATATGGACATGTTGGACTACTCTGCCATGTAGATAGCTCTTCAGTTTATGGACACGTTGGACATATCTGCCATGTAACTAGAACTCTGTATATGGAAGTTTAGCACTACCCTGCCTTGTAGCTAGCTCTCTGTATATAGACAAGTTGGACTCATCTTCCATTTAGCTAAAACCCTGTGTATGGACATTTTGGACTACTCAGCCATTTAACTAGCTTTTATCTAGCTCTCAGTAAATGGACAAGTTGGACACATCTGCCATGTAGCTAGAACTCTGTATACGGAAATGTGACACTACTCTGCCATGTAGCTAGCTTTCTGTCTATAGACTAGTTGGACTCATCTGCCTTATAGCTAGACCACTGTATATGGAAATGTTGCACTATGTTGCCATGTAGCTAGCTCTCTGTATATGGACATTTTGGACTTGTCTGACAGGTAGCTAGCTCTCCTTACATGGATATGTTGGATTGATCTGCCAAGTAGGTAGCTCTTTGTATATGAATATATTGAACTTGTCTGCCATATAGCTAGCTCTCAGCATATGGACACATTGGACATATCTGCCATATAGCTAGTACTCCTTATATGGGCATGTTGCACTACTCTGTCATGAAGCTAGCTCTCAGTATATGAACACTTTGGACTCATCTGCCATGTAGCTTGAACTCTGTGTATGGAAATGTTACACAACTCTGCCATGTAGCTAGCTCTCTGTATTTAGACAAGTTGGATGCATCTGCCTTGCAGCTAGCTATCTGTACATGGATATGTTGCACTTATCTACCATGTAGGTAGCTCTCAGTATATGGACACGTTGGACATATCTGCTATGTAGCTAGAACTGTGTATATGGAAAATTTGCACTACCCTGCCGTGTAGCTAGGTCTCTCTTTAAGAACATATTGGACTGGACTGCCATGTAGCTATCTCTCAGTATATGGCCATGTTGGACTCATCAGCCCTGTAGGTAGAACACTGCATATGGAAATGTTGCACTACTCTGCCATGTAGCTATCTCCCTGTATATAGACAAGTTGGACTCATCTCCCTTGTAGCTAGAACTCTGTTTATGGAAATGTTGCCCTACCTGTCAGAGTCCAGCTCCAACTGTCTCGCAGGTACTCGAGTGTGAGATGGGGATGAAGAAAAATAAGTACAAAAGAAAAGAATTTAGGCCAGGGACACAAGCAGATAGCGAGTGTCGAAGTTTATTGAAAGCAAGAAGTTTATATAGGGAAGTTTCTGCAAGTCATCATTGTTCTGCATAGTTACAAGTTTATCTTTTGCTGTGATCCAGGCAACCTTGGAAAAGCTGCTTTCCCTGCATGTTTATCTTTTACTGTGAATTACATGATCCTGGGAATGCTGGTTTCCTAGTGTTAATAAGCAGGCTTTGTCTGGAAAAACTCAGACTTAAAGTTTTATAAGGCCTATAAGCCTTTTAGCTCCCAACATCCCCCCTTCTTTATTTTAACAAGTGGAACGCTGCCTGTCTTAGGCGGCCAGTGCGGATGCTCAGGCTTACTCGTCATCAAAACTCATTGCAGCATAAGGCAATGGCTCTGTCTTAGGTTGCCTGAGCTCTCATCAATCCTTACCCATGTTTGACTACACGTCCACCGAGGGTTGAGCCTTGATCTTTAATAGATGTAATTGGGCCCAGATCTGATGATATTGATAATAAAGCCTCTCACGGTGCAAGGGAGCAAGTGTAACACTAGCAGTATTCCAACACCCAAGAGATCTGCAGTGCTTCACAAATAAGAAAGGGAGGGCCTATTAAGAAACATCTTTTTAAGATTGTTGAGAAGTAGTTCAGCTAGTTTGGCAGGAGTACTGTCAAGATGGGGGGCATAATGCATAGCAAGTATTTGCATGTAAATCATTCCATTCACGACTGACATTTTCAGCAACCCACACTCCGTGCAGGGGAGCCTACACTTTGGAACAAGGGAAGGTCGAAGCATTATACAGAAGTTTAGACACACAAATGGAGCAGTAATCAGCGTGGCACGAAATACGTTGCCAAACCACGACTTGTTCTAAGGTTTCTCCAAGTATGTTAACAGTATCATGCAGTCCATTCAAGTGATGTTCAATGGCCAGATCAATCTTTTCTTGCCGGTCCCAGTTGTAGGTAACATTGTCCATCAGCTCGTTGACAGTAGTTGCAGTCTGGATCTCCTGAGTGAGTGCAACTGTGGTGACGGTGAGGGAAACAAGCAGTGATATGAAGGAGACTATGCCTACCACAATGAGACTGACACATCTTTTAGATCTGGCAAGCAATTTTGTAAAATCATCAACAGGTTGTAATCCCGCGTCATCATACCATTTCTGGGAAATATTCACTGGCAACAATATACATGCTGGTCTCTTAAGAGGCATAACAGTAGTGTTAGGTAGCAAGTCTATAATACAGGTGTGCAACTGACAATGGAAACAACTTATGTTATATCTAGAATATCCCCCTGATGAAACGTAATTCTAAACACGAATATTTCCAGTTAGAAACACAAAAGTTCCAGGAAGGCATAAAGAAATTTTGTTAGAAGTGTGATTAAGGGTACAAGCACCGGTGACAGGACATTGCAAACTTTGTGCAATTATTCCAACAGGTCCATATTTTAAAGGAGCAATATGACACACATTCGATGTGAAAGAGTTGTCGGTAACTGTATGGCAAATAGGACGAGAATAACTGCATCCAGTATAATTATATGTTTGAACTTCTCTAACCAGGTGACCATCCAACGGGAGCCCCATGCTTGAGTCATTCGAGTACAGTGGTAGCGGGGTTCGATGCCTCTCTTTCCATGACACAGGTCTCACCAGCGGGGGGTCCAAAGAGGACCAGGTTCATCCTGTGGAAAAAACACAAACATCGCCTCATCCCCATATGAGAATAGGGTTGGGCCCCTTCCACGTGCCTGTTAGGGCACTAGAGGTTTCAGGGCCCTTGGCTCCTGGTTACCGTGCCTATCTGCATCCGTGAGGACTGAGGCATCAGTAAAAAGGTAGTTAAGGATGAAGGTAACATGATTGATATAATTTTGAGGTGTGTGGGGGTAGGATTCCCCTTTCTTTATTTTTTCAAGATAAGATTTGATAGTGGCATGCATGTGTTCTACAATGCCTTGACTCTGTGGATTGTAAGGAATGCCTGTGGTGTGTTGGATA
>NW_006408916.1:481447-485669 GCF_000296735.1 Chrysochloris asiatica
GGGGAGGGAGTCTGGCACAGTCGCGTGGGGAGAGGGCCTGCACCTCTTCCCATGCACGCTGCGCTTCTCCAGCCGCCCTACCCTCTCCTCCTTTCTCTTCCTCGCTGTCTCTTGCCCGCTCGGCCACGTGGGGATCTGGTCTTGAGTTGGCACTCTCCTCCTGGTCTGCCCGCAGGCCATGGTTCTGAGCGGTGCCTCGCTTTGGCCAGCACCTAGCAGCCAACTTAGAACTAGTACCTCTTTCTTAAGAGTACTAAGGTTGGGGTAGATGTTATCAGGCGCGCTGGGTGCAGATATGGTTTAATTTCTTTTTTTGGGCTTGCCAGATGGTTGCTACTGAAATCAAAAGTATTTCAGACAAGCCTCCACAAACTGAAAGTATCCGCGGGCATTCGAGCGGGCCCATTCTTGGCATAAAATTCCTGCAAATCATGTCCTATCTTATTCCATAATTTTACATCTACAATCCCATTTTCAGGGAACCAAGAAAAAACTGTATTTACAAAATATATAAATTTACACAACTGACTATAATCTACTTTCCCTCCTTGGGCCCTAATAGTATCGCTCAACATATTTACATAACGGGCTTTTCCTGATTGGTTGCCCACACTGACCTGATGATTTCCCTCCGAAAACTGGGTGTGCGCACAATGTGAATCTCTCAGTCTCTCGGGAGGGTCCACTGTGTTATCTCACATACTCGAGTCCCACGTTTTGGCGCCACTTGTCGGAGTCCAGTGAGAAGGGGATGAAGAAAAATATATACAAAAGAAAAGAATTTAGGCCAGGGACACAAGCTGACGGCGAGTGATGAAGTTTATTGAAAGCAAGAAGTTTATATAGGGCAGTTTCTGCAAGTCATCATTGTTCTGCACAGTTACACGTTTATCTTTTGCTGCGAGCCAGGCAACCTTGGAAAAGCTGCTTTCCTTGCAGGTTTATATTTTACTGTGAATTACGTGAAGCTGGGAAGGCTGCTTTCCTAGTGTTAATAAGCAGGCTTTGTCTGGAAAATCTCAGACTTAAAGTTTTATAAGGCCTGTAAGAATTTTAGCCCCCAACATCTAGCCTGCCATGTAGTTAGCTCTCTGTCTATGTACTTTTTAGACTCGTCTGCCTTGTAGCTACCTCTCTGTACATGGATATGTTTAACTGATCTGCCAAGTAGGTAGCTCTCTCTATATGAACATATTGGACGTGTCTGTCATGTAGCTAGCTTTCAGTATATGGACATGTTGGACTCATCTGCCATGTAGCTCGAACTCTGTATATGGAAATGTAGCTAGCTCTCAGTTTATGGAAATGTTGGACACATCTGCCATGTAGCTCGAACTCTGTATATGGAAATGTTGCACTACTCTGTCATGTAGCTAGCTCTTGTATATAGACAAGTTGGACTCATCTGCCTTGTAGCTACAACTCTGTATATGAACATGTTGGACTCATTATCCAGGGAGCTAGTCCTCTATATATACACATGTTGGACTCATTTACCATATAGTTAAATCTCAGTATATGCACATGTTGGACTCTTCTGCAATGTAGCTAGTACCCTGTATATGGACATGTTGAACTACTCTGTCTGCCTTGTAGCTAGCAGTCAGTTTATGGACACGTTGCACACATAAGCCTAGTAGCTAGAGCTCTGTATATGGACATGTTGGACTACTCTGTGATATAGTTAGCTCTCTGTCCATAGACATTTTGGACTCGTCTGCCATGTAGCTAGCTCTCAGCATATGGACACGTTGGACACAACTGCCATGTACCTCTAATTTTGTATATTGATACGTTGGACTACTCTGCTATGTAGCTAGCTCCCACTATATGAACACTTGGAACTCATCTGCCATGTAGCTAGAATTCTGTATATGGAAATGTTACACTACCCTGCCATGTAGCTAGCTAGCTATGTGTACATAGACAAGTTGGATTCCGCTACCTGATAGCTAGAACTCTGTATATGGAAATGTTGCACTACCCTGGTAAGTAGCTAGCTCTCTGTATATGGATATTTTGGACTCGTCTGCCATGTATCTAGCTCTCTGTACATGGATATGTTGGACTGTTCTGCCACATAGGCAGCTCACTATATATGAACATAATGGACTTGTCTGCCATGTAGCTAGCTCTCAATGTATGGACACATTGGACACATTTGCCACGTAGCGAGAACACTGTATATGGACATGTTGGACTACACTGCCATGTAGCTAGCTCTAAGTATATGTACCTGTTGGACACATCTGCCATGTAGCTAGAACTCTGTATTTGGAAATGTTGCACTACTCTGTCTTGTAGCTAGCTCTCTTTATATAGATAAATTGGACTCATCTGCATTGTAGCTTGAACTCTGTATATGGAAATGTTGCACTACCCTGCCAAGTTGCTAGCCCTCTCTATATGGACATTTTGGACTCGTCTGCCATGTAGCTAGCTCTTTGTATATGGATATGATGGACTGATCTGCCAAGTAGGTAGCTCTCTGAATATGAACATATTGGCATTGTCTGCCATGTAGCTAGCTCTCAGTACATGGACACATTGGACACATCTGGCATGTAGCTTGAACTCTGTATATGGAAATGTTGCATTACACTGTTATGTAGCTAGCACTCTGTATATGGACATTTTGCACTCATCTGACATGTCAGGAACTCTCTGCGCATGGTTATTTTGGACTGATTTGCCATGTAGCTAGCTCTCAGTGTATGGACACCTTGGACACATCTGTCATGTAGCTAGAATTCTGTATATGGAAATGTTAGACTACCCTTACATGTAGTTAGCTCTCTTTATATAGGCAATTTGGACTCATCTGCCTTCAAGCTAGAACTCTGTACATGGATATTTTGCACAACCCTGCCATATAGCTAGCTCTCTGTATATGGTCATTTTGGACTCCTCTGCCATGTAGATAGCTCTCTGTACATGGATATGTTAGACTGATCTGCCAAGTAGGTAGCTTTCTCTATATGAACATATTGGACTACTCTGTTACATAGCTAGGTCTCACAATATGAACAAGTTGGATTCATCTCCCTTGTAGCTAGAACTCTCTATATGGAAATGTTGCACTACCCTGCCATGTAGCTAACTCTCTGTATATAGTCAAGTTGTACTCATCTGCCTTGTACTAGAACTCTGTATATGGAAATGTTGCATTACAATGTCATGTAGCTAGCTCTCTGTATATAGAAAAGTTAGACTCATCTGCCCTGTAGCTAGAACTCTGTGTATGGAAATGTTGCAGTACCCTGCCATGTAGCTAGCTCTCTGTATATGAACATATTGGGATTGTCTTTCATGTTGCTACCTCACAGTATATGTACATGTTGGACTCAACTGCCATGTAGCTAGTACCCTGTATATGGACATGATGCACTACTCTGCCATGTAGCTAGCTCTCAGTATATGGACACGTTGGAAACATCTGCCATGTAGCTAGAACTGTGTATATGGAAATGTTGCATTAGGCTGCCATGTAGTGAGCTCTCTGAATATGAACATATTGGACTTTCCTGCCATGTAGCTAGCTCTCAGTATGTGTACATATTGGACCCATTTGCCATGTAGCTAGGAACCTGAATATGGACATGTTGGGCCACTCTGCCCTATAGCTAGATCTCAGTATATGGACAAGTTGGATTCATCTGCCTTGTAGCTAGAACTCTGTATATGGAAATGTTGCATTACCCTGCCATGTAGCTCAGTATCTGTATTTAGTCAAGTTGGACTCATTTGCCTTGAGTTTAGGACTCTGTATAGGGAAATGTTGCACTACTCTGCCATCTCGCAAGCTCTCTGTATGTAAACATATTGTACTTGTCTGCTGTGTTGCTAGCTCTCAGTATATGGACATGTTGGACTCATCTGCCATGTAGCTTGTACCCTGTATATGGACACGTTGGACTACTCTGCCATGTAGCTAGGTCTCACAATATGGACAAGTTGGACTCATATGCCTTGTAGCTATATCTCTTTTTGTGGAAATGTTGCATTACCCTGTCAGGTAGCTAGCTCTCTGTGTATAGTCAAGTTGGACTCATTTGCCTTATAGCTAGAACTCTGTGTAAGGAAATCTTGCACTACCTGCAATGTAGCTAGCTTTCTGTGTATGAACATAATGTTATTGTCTGCCATGTAGCTAGCTCACAATATATGAACATGTTGGACTCATCTGCCATGTAGCCAGTACCCTGTATATGAACATGTTGCA
>NW_006408916.1:485769-489354 GCF_000296735.1 Chrysochloris asiatica
TAGCTCTAAGTATATGTACCTGTTGGACACATCTGCCATGTAGCTAGAACTCTGTATTTGGAAATGTTGCACTACTCTGTCTTGTAGCTAGCTCTCTTTATATAGATAAATTGGACTCATCTGCATTGTAGCTTGAACTCTGTATATGGAAATGTTGCACTACCCTGCCAAGTTGCTAGCCCTCTCTATATGGACATTTTGGACTCGTCTGCCATGTAGCTAGCTCTTTGTATATGGATATGATGGACTGATCTGCCAAGTAGGTAGCTCTCTGAATATGAACATATTGGCATTGTCTGCCATGTAGCTAGCTCTCAGTACATGGACACATTGGACACATCTGGCATGTAGCTTGAAC
This sequence comes from Chrysochloris asiatica, assembly GCF_000296735.1. NCBI lineage: Eukaryota > Metazoa > Chordata > Mammalia > Afrosoricida > Chrysochloridae > Chrysochloris > Chrysochloris asiatica. The sequence continues at coordinate 486,128 of NW_006408916.1, forward strand.
TCTGTATATGGAAATGTTGCATTACACTGTTATGTAGCTAGCACTCTGTATATGGACATTTTGCACTCATCTGACATGTCAGGAACTCTCTGCGCATGGTTATTTTGGACTGATTTGCCATGTAGCTAGCTCTCAGTGTATGGACACCTTGGACACATCTGTCATGTAGCTAGAATTCTGTATATGGAAATGTTAGACTACCCTTACATGTAGTTAGCTCTCTTTATATAGGCAATTTGGACTCATCTGCCTTCAAGCTAGAACTCTGTACATGGATATTTTGCACAACCCTGCCATATAGCTAGCTCTCTGTATATGGTCATTTTGGACTCCTCTGCCATGTAGATAGCTCTCTGTACATGGATATGTTAGACTGATCTGCCAAGTAGGTAGCTTTCTCTATATGAACATATTGGACTACTCTGTTACATAGCTAGGTCTCACAATATGAACAAGTTGGATTCATCTCCCTTGTAGCTAGAACTCTCTATATGGAAATGTTGCACTACCCTGCCATGTAGCTAACTCTCTGTATATAGTCAAGTTGTACTCATCTGCCTTGTACTAGAACTCTGTATATGGAAATGTTGCATTACAATGTCATGTAGCTAGCTCTCTGTATATAGAAAAGTTAGACTCATCTGCCCTGTAGCTAGAACTCTGTGTATGGAAATGTTGCAGTACCCTGCCATGTAGCTAGCTCTCTGTATATGAACATATTGGGATTGTCTTTCATGTTGCTACCTCACAGTATATGTACATGTTGGACTCAACTGCCATGTAGCTAGTACCCTGTATATGGACATGATGCACTACTCTGCCATGTAGCTAGCTCTCAGTATATGGACACGTTGGAAACATCTGCCATGTAGCTAGAACTGTGTATATGGAAATGTTGCATTAGGCTGCCATGTAGTGAGCTCTCTGAATATGAACATATTGGACTTTCCTGCCATGTAGCTAGCTCTCAGTATGTGTACATATTGGACCCATTTGCCATGTAGCTAGGAACCTGAATATGGACATGTTGGGCCACTCTGCCCTATAGCTAGATCTCAGTATATGGACAAGTTGGATTCATCTGCCTTGTAGCTAGAACTCTGTATATGGAAATGTTGCATTACCCTGCCATGTAGCTCAGTATCTGTATTTAGTCAAGTTGGACTCATTTGCCTTGAGTTTAGGACTCTGTATAGGGAAATGTTGCACTACTCTGCCATCTCGCAAGCTCTCTGTATGTAAACATATTGTACTTGTCTGCTGTGTTGCTAGCTCTCAGTATATGGACATGTTGGACTCATCTGCCATGTAGCTTGTACCCTGTATATGGACACGTTGGACTACTCTGCCATGTAGCTAGGTCTCACAATATGGACAAGTTGGACTCATATGCCTTGTAGCTATATCTCTTTTTGTGGAAATGTTGCATTACCCTGTCAGGTAGCTAGCTCTCTGTGTATAGTCAAGTTGGACTCATTTGCCTTATAGCTAGAACTCTGTGTAAGGAAATCTTGCACTACCTGCAATGTAGCTAGCTTTCTGTGTATGAACATAATGTTATTGTCTGCCATGTAGCTAGCTCACAATATATGAACATGTTGGACTCATCTGCCATGTAGCCAGTACCCTGTATATGAACATGTTGCACTACTCTGCCATGTAGCTAACTCACATCATATGGACACGTTGGAAACATCTGCCATGTAGCTAGAACTGTGTATATGGAAATGTTGCATGACCCTGCCACGTAGTGAGTTCTCTGTATATGAACATATTGGACTTTTTTGTCATGTAGCTAGCTCTCAGTATATGGAAACGTTGGACACATAGGCCATGTAGCTAGAACTCTGTACATGGATATGTTGGACTGATCTTCCAAGTATGTAGTTCTATGTATAGGAATATATTGGACTTGTCTGACATGTAGCTAGCTCTCTGTATAGTGACATGTTGAACTCATCTGTCATGTAGCTACTACCCTGTATATGGACATTGTTGGACTACTCTTCCAGTTAGCTAGCTCTCAGTATATGAACACTTTGACTCATCTGTCATGTATCTTCAACTCGTTATATGGAAATGATGCAATAGTCTGCCATGTAGCTAGCTCTCTGTATATGCATATGTTGGACTCATCTACCATGCAGCTAGTACCCTGTATATCGACATGTTGAACTAATCTGACATGTAGCTAGCTCTCAGTATATGTACATGTTGGACACATCTGCCATATAGCTAGAACTCTGCATATGGACATTCTTGACTCATCAGACATGCACTTATCTCTCTGTGCATGGATATTTTGGACTGATCTGCCATGTATATAGTTCTCAGTATATGGACTCATTGGACACATCTGCCATGTAGCTAGATCTCTGTATATGGACATGTAATCATCTGCCACTTAGGTAGCTGTCAATACATGGAAATGCTGAACTGATCTGCCAAGTAGGTAGATCTCTGTATATGAACATATTGAACTTGTCTGTCATGTAGCTAGCTCTCAGTATATGGGCATGTTGGACTCAACTGCCATGTAGATAGTACCCTGTATATGGACATGTTGCACTACTCTGTCATGTAGCTAGCTCTCAGTATATGGACACGTTGGATTCATCTGCCTTGTAGCTAGAACTCTGTATATGGAAATGTTGCACTTAACTGACATGGATCTAGCTCTCTGTATATAGTCAATTTGGACTCATCTGCCTTGTAGCTAGAACTCTGCATATGGAAATGTTGCATTACCCTGCCATGTAGCTAGCTTACTGTATTTAGACCAGTTGGACTCATCTGCCATGTTGCTTGGAATCTGTATATGGAAATGATGCACTACTCTGCCATGTAGTTAGTACCTTGTATATGGACATATTGCACTACTCTGTCATGTAGGTAGCTCTCAGTATATGGACACGTTGGACTCATCTGTCATGTAGCTAAAACTGTGTATATGGACATGTTGTACTACTCTGCCATGTAGCTAGCTCTCAGTATATGGACACGTTGGACACATCTGACTTGTATCTAGCTCTATGTACATGTATATGTTGGACTGATCTGCCAATATGGTAGCTCTCTGTATATGAACATATTGGACTTGTCTGTCATGTAGCTAGCTCTCAGAATATGGACATGTTGGACTCATCTGCCGTGTATCTAGTACCCTGTATATGGACATGTTGAACTATTCTGCCATGTAGCTAGCTCTCTGTATATAGACAAGTTGG